>NW_025727396.1:17101614-17220145 GCF_021461385.2 Schistocerca piceifrons | reverse complement strand
GTATCCCTCTGACCCTTTTATTGACGATGAAACACAGAAATTGCTTCGGAATTAATAACAAAAGGCACAATGCCCACTTAAGTACAAGATAACTGACTCTTCTTACCATCTATGATTAGAACCATTCATGTGACACTACTTATAGATTCCGATGCTTCACTTCAGGTTTACTGTTTCCCTTTGACCTTCTTATTGACGATGAAACACAGAAATTGCATCGGAATTAAATACAAAATGCACAATGCCGACTTAAGTACAAGAAAACTGACTCTTCTTACTGTCTATGTTTTGAACCATTCCTGTGACACTAGTTATAGATTCCGATGCTTCACTTCAGGTTCACTGTATCCCTCTGACCTTCTTATTGATGATGAAACACTAAAATTGCATCGGAAATAAATACAAAAGGCACAATGCCGACTTAACTACCAGAAAACTGACTCTTCTTACTGTCTATGCTTTGAACCATTCCTGTGACACTTGTTATAGATTCCGATGCTTGACTTCAAATTTATTGTATGCCTCTGACCTTCTTATTGACGATGAAACACAGAAATTGCATCGGAATTAAATACAAAAGGCACAATGCCGACTTAAGTACAAGAAAACTGACTCTTCTTACTGTCTATGTTTTGAACCATTCATGTGACACTCGTTATAGATTCCGATGCTTTACGTCAGGTTTACTGTATCCCTCTGAGCATTTTATTAACTACGAAACGCAGAATTGCTTCGGAATTAATAACAAAAGGCACAATGCCGACTTAAGTACAAGATAACAGACTCTTCTTACCGTCTTTGATTTGAACCATTCCAGTGACACTACTTATAGATTCCGATTCTTCACTTCCGGTTTACTGTTTCCCTCTGACCTTCTTACTGACGATGAATCACAGAAATTGCATCGGAATTAAATCAAAAAGGCACAATGCCGACTTAAGTACAAGAAAACTGACTCTTCTAACTGTCAATATTTGAACCATTCCTGTGACACTAGTTATAGATTCCGATGCTTCACTTCAGGTTTACTGTATCCCTCTGACCTTCGTATTGACGATGAAGTGGTTAGCTCACTGGACTCGCATTCGGGAGGACGACGGTTCAATCCCGTCTCCGGCCATCCTAATTTAGGTTTTCCGTGATTTCCCTAAATCGGTTCAGGCAAATGCCGGGATGGTTCCTTTGAAAGGGCACGGCCGATTTCCTTCCCCATCCTTCCCTCCACCGAGCTTGCGCTCCGTCTCTTATGACCTCGTTGTCGACGGGACGTTAATCACTAATATCCTCCTCCTCCTCCTCCTTGACAATGAAACACAGAAATTGGATCGGAATTAAATACGAAAGTCACAATGCCGACTTAAGTGCAAGAAAACTGACTCTTCTTACTGTCTATGTTTTGAACCATTCCTGTGACACTATAATTATAGACTCCAATGCTTCACTTCAGGTTTACTGAATCCCTCTGACCTTCTTATTGACGATGAAACACAGAAATTGCATCGGAATTAAATACAAAGGCACAATGCCGACTTAAGTACAAGAAAACTGACTCTTCTTACTGCCTTGTTTTGAACCATTCCTGTGTCACTAGTTATAGATTCAGATGCTTCACTCAGGTTTACTGTATCCCTCTGACCTCCTTATTGACGATGAAACACAGAAATTGCATCGGAATTAAATACAAGAGGCACAATGCCGACTTAAGTACAAGAAAACTGACTTTTCTTACAGTCAATGTTTTGAACCATTCCTGTGACACTACTTATTGATTCCGATGCTTCACTTCAGGTTTACTGTGTCCCTCTGTCCTTCTTATTGACGATGAAACACAGAAATTCCATTGGAATTAAATACAAAAGGCACAATGCTGACTTAAGTACAAGAAAACTGACTCTTTTTACTGTCTATGATTTGAACCATTCATGTGACACTCGTTATAGATTCCGGTGCCTTACTTCTGGTTTACTGTATCACTCTGACCTCCGTATTGACGATGAAACACAGAAATTGCTTCGGAATTGAATACAAAATGCACAATGCCGACTAAAGTACAAGATTACTGACTCTTCTCACTGTCTGTGGTTTGAACCATTCCTGTTACACTAGTTATAGATTCCGATGCTTCACTTCATGTTTACTGTATGTCCCTGACCTTCTTAGTGACGATGAAACACAGAGTTTGCTTCGGAATTAAATACAAAAGGCACAATGCCGACTTAAGTACAAGAAAACTGACTCTTCTTACTGTCTATGTTTTGAACCATTACTGTGACACTAGTTATAGAATCCGATGCTTCACTTCAGGTTCACTGTATTCCTCTTACCTTCTTATTGATGATGAAACACTGAAATTGCATCGGAATTAAATACAAAATGCACAGTGCCGACTTAAGTACAAGAAAACTGACTCTTCTTACTGTCTATGTTTTGAACCATTCATGTGACACTCGTTATAGATTCCGATGCTTTACTTCAGGTCTACTGTATCCCTCTGACCCTTTTATTGACGATGAAACACAGAAATTGCTTCGGAATTAATAACAAAAGGCACAATGCCCACTTAAGTACAAGATAACTGACTCTTCTTACCATCTATGATTAGAACCATTCATGTGACACTACTTATAGATTCCGATACTTCACTTCAGGTTTACTGTTTCCCTCTGACCTTCTTATTGACGATGAAACACAGAAATTGCATCGGAATTAAATACAAAATGCACAATGCCGACTTAAGTACAAGAAAACTGACTCTTCTTACTGTCTATGTTTTGAACCATTCCTGTGACACTAGTTATAGATTCCGATGCTTCACTTCAGGTTCACTGTATCCCTCTGACCTTCTTATTGATGATGAAAACACTAAAATTGCATCGGAAATAAATACAAAAGGCACAATGCCGACTTAACTACCAGAAAACTGACTCTTCTTACTGTCTATGTTTTGAACCATTCCTGTGACACTTGTTATAGATTCCGATGCTTGACTTCAAATTTATTGTATGCCTCTGACCTTCTTATTGACGATGAAACACAGAAATTGCATCGGAATTAAATACAAAAGGCACAATGCCGACTTAAGTACAAGAAAACTGACTCTTCTTACTGTCTATGTTTTGAACCATTCCTGTGACACTAGTTATAGATTCCGATGCTTCACTTCAGGTTCACTGTATCCCTCTGACCTTCTTATTGATGATGAAACACTAAAATTGCATCGGAATTAAATACAAAAGGCACAATGCCGACTTAAGTACCAGAAAACTGACTCTTCTTACTGTCTATGCTTTGAACCATTCCTGTGACACTAGTTATAGATTCCGATGCTTCACTTCAAATTTATTGTATGCCTCTGACCTTCTTATTGACGATGAAACACAGAAATTGCATCGGAATTAAATACAAAAGGCACAATGCCGACTTAAGTACAAGAAAACTGACTCTTCTTACTGTCTATGTTTTGAACCATTCATGTGACACTCGTTATAGATTTCGATGCTTTACTTCAGGTTTACTGTATCCCTCTGAGCATTTTATTAACGATGAAACGCAGAAATTGCTTCGGAATTAATAACAAAAGGCACAATGCCGACTTAAGTACAAGATAACAGACTCTTCTTACCGTCTTTGATTTGAACCATTCCTGTGACACTACTTATAGATTCCGATTCTTCACTTCCGTTTACTGTTTCCCTCTGACCTTCTTATTGACGATGAAACACAGAAATTGCATTGGAATTAAATACAAAAGGCACAATGCTGACTTAAGTACAAGAAAACTGACTCTTCTTACAGTCTACGTTTTGAACCATTCCTGTGACACTAGTTATAGATCCGATGCTCACATCAGGTTCACTGTATGCCTCTGACCTTCTTAGTGACGATGAAACACAGAATTTGCTTCGGAATTAAATACAAAAGGCACAATGCCGACTTAAGTACAAGAAAACTGACTCTTCTTACTGTCTATGTTTTGAACCATTCCTGTGACACTAGTTATAGATTCCGATGCTTCACTTCAGGTTTACTGGATCCCTCTGACCTTCTTATTGACGATGAATCACAGTAATTACATCGGAATTAAATATAAAAGGTACAATGCCGATTTAAGTACAAGAAAACTGACCCTTCTTACTGTCTATGTTTTGAACCATTACTGTGACACTAGTTATAGATTCCGATGCTTCACTTCAGGTTCACTGTATTCCTCTTACCTTCTTATTGATGATGAAACACTGAAATTGCATCGGAATTAAATACAAAATGCACAGTGCCGACTTAAGTACAAGAAAACTGACTCTTCTTACTGTCTATGTTTTGAACCATTCATGTGACACTCGTTATAGATTCCGATGCTTTACTTCAGGTCTACTGTATCCCTCTGACCCTTTTATTGACGATGAAACACAGAAATTGCTTCGGAATTAATAACAAAAGGCACAATGCCCACTTAAGTACAAGATAACTGACTCTTCTTACCATCTATGATTAGAACCATTCATGTGACACTACTTATAGATTCCGATGCTTCACTTCAGGTTTACTGTTTCCCCTCTGACCTTCTTATTGACGATGAAACACAGAAATTGCATCGGAATTAAATACAAAATGCACAATGCCGACTTAAGTACAAGAAAACTGACTCTTCTTACTGTCTATGTTTTGAACCATTCCTGTGACACTAGTTATAGATTCCGATGCTTCACTTCAGGTTCACTGTATCCCTCTGACCTTCTTATTGATGATGAAACACTAAAATTGCATCGGAAATAAATACAAAAGGCACAATGCCGACTTAACTACCAGAAAACTGACTCTTCTTACTGTCTATGCTTTGAACCATTCCTGTGACACTTGTTATAGATTCCGATGCTTGACTTCAAATTTATTGTATGCCTCTGACCTTCTTATTGACGATGAAACACAGAAATTGCATCGGAATTAAATACAAAAGGCACAATGCCGACTTAAGTACAAGAAAACTGACTCTTCTTACTGTCTATGTTTTGAACCATTCATGTGACACTCGTTATAGATTCCGATGCTTTACGTCAGGTTTACTGTATCCCTCTGAGCATTTTATTAACTACGAAACGCAGAAATTGCTTCGGAATTAATAACAAAAGGCACAATGCCGACTTAAGTACAAGATAACAGACTCTTCTTACCGTCTTTGATTTGAACCATTCCAGTGACACTACTTATAGATTCCGATTCTTCACTTCCGGTTACTGTTTCCCTCTGACCTTCTTACTGACGATGAATCACAGAAATTGCATCGGAATTAAATCAAAAAGGCACAATGCCGACTTAAGTACAAGAAAACTGACTCTTCTAACTGTCAATATTTGAACCATTCCTGTGACACTAGTTATAGATTCCGATGCTTCACTTCAGGTTTACTGTATCCCTCTGACCTTCGTATTGACGATGAAGTGGTTAGCTCACTGGACTCGCATTCGGGAGGGACGACGGTTCAATCCCGTCTCCGGCCATCCTAATTTAGGTTTTCCGTGATTTCCCTAAATCGGTTCAGGCAAATGCCGGGATGGTTCCTTTGAAAGGGCACGGCCGATTTCCTTCCCCATCCTTCCCTCCACCGAGCTTGCGCTCCGTCTCTTATGACCTCGTTGTCGACGGGACGTTAATCACTAATATCCTCCTCCTCCTCCTCCTTGACAATGAAACACAGAAATTGGATCGGAATTAAATACGAAAGTCACAATGCCGACTTAAGTGCAAGAAAACTGACTCTTCTTACTGTCTATGTTTGAACCATTCCTGTGACACTAATTATAGACTCCAATGCTTCACTTCAGGTTTACTGAATCCCTCTGACCTTCTTATTGACGATGAAACACAGAAATTGCATCGGAATTAAATACAAAGGCACAATGCCGACTTAAGTACAAGAAAACTGACTCTTCTTACTGCCTTGTTTTGAACCATTCCTGTGTCACTAGTTATAGATTCAGATGCTTCACTTCAGGTTTACTGTATCCCACTGACCTCCTTATTGACGATGAAACACAGAAATTGCATCGGAATTAAATACAAGAATCACAATGCCGACTTAAGTACAAGAAAACTGACTTTTCTTACAGTCAATGTTTTGAACCATTCCTGTGACACTACTTATTGATTCCGATGCTTCACTTCAGGTTTACTGTGTCCCTCTGTCCTTCTTATTGACGATGAAACACAGAAATTCCATTGGAATTAAATACAAAAGGCACAATGCTGACTTAAGTACAAGAAAACTGACTCTTTTTACTGTCTATGATTTGAACCATTCATGTGACACTCGTTATAGATTCCGGTGCCTTACTTCTGGTTTACTGTATCACTCTGACCTCCGTATTGACGATGAAACACAGAAATTGCTTCGGAATTGAATACAAAATGCACAATGCCGACTAAAGTACAAGATTACTGACTCTTCTCACTGTCTGTGGTTTGAACCATTCCTGTTACACTAGTTATAGAATCCGATGCTTCACTTCATGTTTACTGTATGTCCCTGACCTTCTTAGTGACGATGAAACACAGAGTTTGCTTCGGAATTAAATACAAAAGGCACAATGCCGACTTAAGTACAAGAAAACTGACTCTTCTTACAGTCTATGTTTTGAACCATTCCTGTGACACTAGTTATAGATCCGATGCTCACATCAGGTTCACTGTATGCCTCTGACCTTCTTATTGACGATGAAACACAGAAATTGCATTGGAATTAAATACAAAAGGCACTATGCTGACTTAAGTACAAGAAAACTGACTCTTCTTACAGTCTATGTTTTGAACCATTCCTGTGACACTAGTTATAGATCCGATGCTCACATCAGGTTCACTGTATGCCTCTGACCTTCTTAGTGACGATGAAACACAGAATTTGCTTCGGAATTAAATACAAAAGGCACAATGCCGACTTAAGTACAAGAAAACTGACTCTTCTTACTGTCTATGTTTTCAACCAATCCTGTGACACTAGTTATAGATTCCGATGCTTCACTTCTGGTTTACTGTATCCCTCTGACCTTCTTATTGACGATGAAACACAGAAATTCCATTGGAATTAAATACAAAAGGCACAATGCTGACTTATGTACAAGAAAACTGACTCTTCTTACTGTCTATGTTTTGAGCCACTCCTGTGACACTAGTTATGGATTCCGATGCTTCACTTCAGGTTTACTGTATCCCTCTGACCTTCTTTTTGACGATGAAACACAGAAATTGCATCGGAATTAATTACAAAAGGCACAATGCCGACTTCAGTACAAGAAAACTGACTCTTCTTACTGTCTATGCTTTGAACCATTCCTGTGACACTAGTTATAGATGCCGATGCTTCACTTCAGGTTTGCTGTATCCCTCTGACCTTCTTATTGACGATGAAACACAGAAATTGCATCGGATTTAAAAACAAAAGGCACAATGCCGACTTAAGTACAAGAAAACTGACTCTTCTTACTGTCTATGTTTGAACCATTCCTGTGACACTAGTTATAGATTCCGATGCTTCACTTTAGGTTCACTGTATCGCTCTGACCTTCTTATTGACGATGAAACACCGAAAATGCATCGGAATTAAATACAAGAGGCACAATGCAGACTTAAGTACAAGAAAACTGACTCTTCTTACTGTCTATGTTTTGAACCATTCCTGTGACACTAGTAATAGATTCCGATGTTTCACTTCAGGTTTACTGTATGCCTCTGACTTTCTTATTGACTGTGAAACACTGAAATTGTATCGGAATTAAATACAAAAGGCACAATGCCGACTTAAGTACAAGAAAACTGACTCTTGTTACTGTCTATGTTTTGAACCATTCCTGGGACACTAGTTATAGATTCCGATGCTTCACGTCAGGTTTACTGTATCCCTCTGACCATCTTATTGACGATGAAACACAGAAATTGCATCGGAATTAAATACAAAAGGCACAATGCCGACTTAAGTACAAGAAAACTGACTCTTCTTACTGTATATGTTGTGAACAATTCATGTAACACTCGTTATAGATTCCGTTGCTTTACTTCAGGTTTACTGTATCCCTCTGACCTTCTTATTGACGATGAAACACAGAAATTGCTTCGGAATTAAATACAAAAGGCACAATGCCGACTTAAGTACGAGATAACTGACCCATCTTACTGTCTGTGGTTTGAACCATTCCTGTTACGCTAGTTATAGATTCCGATGCTTCACTTCAGGTTTACTGTATCCCTCTGACCTTCCTATTGACGATGAAACACTGAAATTGCATCGGAATTAAATAGAAAAAGCACAATGCCGACCTAAGTACAAGAAAACTGACTCTTCTTAATGTCTATGTTTTGAACCATTCCTGTGACACTAGTTATTGATTCCGATGCTTCACTTCAGGTTTACTGTATCCTTCCGACCTTCTTATTGACGATGAAACACAGAAATTGCATCGGATTTAAATACAAAGTCACAATGCCGACTTAAGTAAAAGAAAACTAACTCTTCTAACTGTCTATGTTTGAACCGTTCCTGTTACACTAGTTATAGATTCCGATGCTTCACTTCAGGTTTACTGTATCCCTCTGACCTTCGTATTGACGATGAAAACACACAATTTGCCACGGAATTAAATACAAAATGCACAATGCCGACTTAAGTACAAGAAAATTGACTCTTCTTACTGTCTATGTTTTGAACCATTCCTGTGACACTAGTTATAGATTCCGATGTTTCACTTCAGGTTTACTGTATCCTTCTGAAGTTCTTATTGACGATGAAACACAGAAATTGCATCGGAATTAAATACAATAGGCACAATGCCGACTTAAGTACAAGATAACTGACTCTTCTTACTGTCTATGTTTGAACCATTCCTGTGACACTAGTCATAGATTCCGATGCTTCACTTCAGGTTTACTGTATCCCTCTGACCTTCATATTGACGATGAAACACAGAAATTGCATTGGAATTAAATACAAAAGGCACAATGCTGACTTAAGTACAAGAAAACTGACTCTTCTTACAGTCTATGTTTTGAACCATTCCTGTGACACTAGTTATAGATCCGATGCTCACATCAGGTTCACTGTATGCCTCTGACCTTCTTAGTGACGATGAAACACAGAATTTGCTTCGGAATTAAATACAAAAGGCACAATGCCGACTTAAGTACAAGAAAACTGACTCTTCTTACTGTCTATGTTTTGAACCATTCCTGTGACACTAGTTATAGATTCCGATGCTTCACTTCAGGTTTACTGGATCGCTCTGACCTTCTTATTGACGATGAATCACAGTAATTACATCGGAATTAAATATAAAAGGTACAATGCCGATTTAAGTACAAGAAAACTGACTCTTCTTACTGTCTATGTTTTGAACCATTACTGTGACACTAGTTATAGATTCCGATGCTTCACTTCAGGTTCACTGTA
The DNA here is from genome assembly GCF_021461385.2 of Schistocerca piceifrons. NCBI lineage: Eukaryota > Metazoa > Arthropoda > Insecta > Orthoptera > Acrididae > Schistocerca > Schistocerca piceifrons. The sequence continues at coordinate 17,210,715 of NW_025727396.1, read as the reverse complement.
TCCCTCTGACCTTCTTATTGATGATGAAACACTGAAATTGCATCGGAATTAAATACAAAATGCACAGTGCCGACTTAAGTACAAGAAAACTGACTCTTCTTACTGTCTATGATTTGAACCATTCATGTGACACTCGTTATAGATTCCGATGCTTTACTTCAGGTCTACTGTATCCGTCTGACCCTTTTATTGACGATAAAACACAGAAATTGCTTCGGAATTAATAACAAAATGCACAATGCCCACTTAAGTACAAGATAACTGACTCTTCTTACCATCTATGATTAGAACCATTCATGTGACACTACTTATAGATTCCGATGCTTCACTTCAGGTTTACTGTTTCCCTCTGACCTTCTTATTGACGATGAAACACAGAAATTGCATCGGAATTAAATACAAAATGCACAATGCCGACTTAAGTACAAGAAAACTGACTCTTCTTACTGTCTATGTTTTGAACCATTCCTGTGACACTAGTTATAGATTCCGATGCTTCACTTCAGGTTCACTGTATCCCTCTGACCTTCTTATTGATGATGAAACACTAAAATTGCATCGGAATTAAATACAAAAGGCACAATGCCGACTTAAGTACCAGAAAACTGACTCTTCTTACTGTCTATGCTTTGAACCATTCCTGTGACACTTGTTATAGATTCCGATGCTTCACTTCAAATTTATTGTATGCCTCTGACCTTCTTATTGACGATGAAACACAGAAATTGCATCGGAATTAAATACAAAAGGCACAATGCCGACTTAAGTACAAGAAAACTGACTCTTCTTACTGTCTATGTTTTGAACCATTCATGTGACACTCGTTATAGATTCCGATGCTTTACTTCAGGTTTACTGTATCCCTCTGAGCATTTTATTAACGTTGAAACACAGAAATTGCTTCGGAATTAATAACAAAAGGCACATTGCCGACTTAAGTACAAGATAACAGACTCTACTTACCGTCTTTGATTTGAACCATTCCTGTGACACTACTTATAGATTCCGATTCTTCACTTCCGGTTTACTGTTTCCCTCTGACCTTCTTATTGACGATGAATCACAGAAATTGCATCGGAATTAAATCGAAAAGGCACAATGCCGACTTAAGTACAAGAAAACTGACTCTTCTTACTGTCAATATTTGAACCATTCCTGTGACACTAGTTATAGATTCCGATGCTTCACTTCAGGTTTACTGTATCCCTCTGACCTTCGTATTGACGATGAAGTGGTTAGCTCACTGGACTCGCATTCGGGAGGACGACGGTTCAATCCCGTCTCCGGCCATCCTAATTTAGGTTTTCCGTGATTTCCCTAAATCAGTTCAGGCAAATGCCGGGATGGTTCCTTTGAAAGGGCACGGCCGATTTCCTTCCCCATCCTTCCCTCCCCCGAGCTTGCGCTCCGTCTCTAATGACCTCGTTGTCGACGGGACGTTAAACACTAATATCCTCCTCCTCCTCCTCCTTGACAGTGAAACACAGAAATTGGATCGGAATTAAATACGAAAGTCACAATGCCGACTTAAGTGCAAGAAAACTGACTCTTCTTACTGTCTATGTTTTGAACCATTCCTTTGACACTAATTATAGACTCCAATGCTTCACTTCAGGTTTACTGAATCCCTCTGACCTTCTTATTGACGATGAAACACAGAAATTGCATCGGAATTAAATACAAAAGGCACAATGCCGACTTAAGTACAAGAAAACTGACTCTTCTTACTGCCTTGTTTTGAACCATTCCTGTGTCACTAGTTATAGATTCTGATGCTTCACTTCAGGTTTACTGTATCCCTCTGACCTCCTTATTGACGATGAAACACAGAAATTGCATCGGAATTAAATACAAGAGGCACAATGCCGACTTAAGTACAAGAAAACTGACTTTTCTTACAGTCAATGTTTTGAACCATTCCTGTGACACTACTTATTGATTCCGTTTCTTCACTTCAGGTTTACTGTGTCCCTCTGTCCTTCTTATTGACGATGAAACACAGAAATTGCATCGGAATTAAATACAAAAGGCACAAGGCCGACTTAAGTACAAGAAAACTGACTCTTGTTACTGTCTATGTTTTGAACCATTCCTGGGACACTAGTTATAGATTCAGATGCTTCACGTCAGGTTTACTGTATCCCTCCGACCTTCTTATTGACGATGAAACACAGAAATTGCATCGGATTTAGAAACAAAAGGCACAATGCCGACTTAAGCACAAGAAAACTGACTCTTCTTACTGTCTATGTTTGAACCATTCCTGTGACACTAGTTATAGATTCCGATGCTTCACTTTAGGTTCACTGTATCGCTCTGACCTTCGTATTGACGATGAAACACCGAAATTGCATCGGAATTAAATACAAGAGGCACAATGCCGACTTAAGTACAAGAAAACTGACTCTTCTTACTGTCTATGTTTTGAACCATTCCTGTGACACTAGTAATAGATTCCGATGTTTCACTTCAGGTTTACTGTATGCCTCTGACTTTCTTATTGACTGTGAAACACTGAAATTGTATCGGAATTAAATACAAAAGGCACAATGCCGACTTAAGTACAAGAAAACTGACTCTTGTTACTGTCTATGTTTTGAACCATTCCTGGGACACTAGTTATAGATTCCGATTCTTCACGTCAGGTTTACTGTATCCCTCCGACCTTCTTATTGACGATGAAACACAGAAATTGCATCGGAATTAAATACAAAAGGCACAATGCCGACTTAAGTACAAGAAAACTGTCACTTCTAACTGTCTATGTTGTGAACAATTCATGTGACACTCGTTATAGTTTCCGTTGCTTTACTTCAGGTTTACTGTATCCCTCTGACCTTCTTATAGACGATGAAACACAGAAATTGCTTCGGAATTAAATACAAAAGGCACAATGCCGACTTAAGTACGAGATAACTGACCCTTCTTACTGTCTGTGGTTTGAATCATTCCTGTTACGCTAGTTATAGATTCTGATGCTTCACTTCAGGTTTACTGTATCCCTCTGACCTTCCTATTGACGATGAAACACTGAAATTGCATCGGAATTAAATAGAAAAGGCACAATGCCGACCTAAGTACAAGAAAACTGACTCTTCTTAATGTCTATGTTTTGAACCATTCCTGTGACACTAGTTATTGATTCCGATGCTTCACTTCAGGTTTACTGTATCCTTCCGACCCTCTTATTGACGATGAAACACAGAAATTGCATCGGATTTAAATACAAAACTCACAATGCCGACTTAAGTAAAAGAAAACTAACTCTTCTAACTGTCTATGTTTGAACCGTTCCAGTTACACTAGTTATAGATTCCGATGCTTCCCTTCAGGTTTGCTCTCTCCCTCTGACCTTCGTATTGACGATGAAACACACAATTTGCCACGGAATTAAATACAAAATGCACAATGCCGACTTAAGTACAAGAAAATTGACTCTTCTTACTGTCTATGTTTTGAACCATTCCTGTGACACTAGTTATAGATTCCGATGTTTCACTTTAGGTTTACTGTATCCTTCTGAAGTTCTTATTGACGATGAAACACAGAAATTGCATCGGAATTAAATACAATAGGCACAATGCCGACTTAAGTACAAGATAACTGACTCTTCTTACTGTGTAAGATTTGAACCATTCCTGTTACACTAGTTATAGAATCCTATGCTTCACTTCAGGTTTACTGTATCCCTCTGACCTTCTTATTGACGATGAAACACAGAAATTGCATCAGAATTAAATACAAAAGGCACAATGCCGACTTAAGTACAAGAAAACTGACTCTTCTTACTGTCTATGTTTGAACCATTCCTGTGACACTAGTCATAGATTCCGATGCTTCAATTCAGGTTTACTGTATCCCTCTGACCTTCTTATTGACGATGAAACACAGAAATTGCATTGGAATTAAATACAAAAGGCACAATGCTGACTTAAGAACAAGAAAACTGACTCTTCTTACAGTCTATGTTTTGAACCATTCCTGTGACACTAGTTATAGATCCGATGCTCACATCATGTTCACTGTATGCCTCTGACCTTCTTAGTGACGATGAAACACAGAATTTGCTTCGGAATTAAATACAAAAGGCACAATGCCGACTTAAGTACAAGAAAACTGATTCTTCTTACTGTCTATGTTTTCAACCAATCCTGTGACACTAGTTATAGATTCCGATGCTTCACTTCTGGTTTACTGTATCCCTCTGACCTTCTTATTGACGATGAAACACAGAAATTCCATTGGAATTAAATACAAAAGGCACAATGCTGACTTAAGTACAAGAAAACTGACTCTTCTTACTGTCTATGTTTTGAACCATTCCTGTGACACTAGTTATGGATTTCGATGCTTCACTTCAGGTTTACTGTATCCCTCTGACCTTCTTTTTGACGATGAAACACAGAAATTGCATCGGAATTAAATACAAAAGGCACAATGCCGACTTAAGTACAAGAAAACTGACTCTTCTTACTGTCTATGCTTTGAACCATTCCTGTGACACTAGTAATAGATTCCGATGCTTCACTTCAGGTTTGCTGTATCCCTCTGACCTTCTTATTGACGATGGAACACAGAAATTGCATCGGATTTAAAAGCAAAAGGCACAATGCCGACTTAAGTACAAGAAAACTGACTCTTCTTACTGTCTATGTTTGAACCATTCCTGTGACACTAGTTATAGATTCCGATGCTTCACTTCAGGTTCACTGTATCGCTCTGACCTTCTTATTGACGATGAAACACCGAAATTAAATCGGAATTAAATACAAAAGGCACAATGCCGACTTAAGTACAAGAAAACTGACTCTTCTTACTGTCTTTGTTTGAACCATTCCTGTGACACTAGTTATAGATTCCGATGCTTCACTTTAGGTTTACTCTATCCCTCTGACCTTCTTATTGACAATGAAACACCGAAATTGCATCGGAATTAAATACAAAAGGCCAAATGCCGACTTAAGTACAAGAAAACTGACTCTTCTTAGTGTCTATGTTCTGAACCATTCCTGTGACACTAGTAATAGATTCCGATGTTTCACTTCAGGTTTACTGTATGCCTCTGACTTTCTTATTAACTGTGAAACACTGAAATTGTATCGGAATTAAATACAAAAGGCACAATGCCGACTTAAGTACAAGAAAACTGACTCTAGTTACTGTCTATGTTTTGAACCATTCCTGGGACACTAGTTATAGGTTCCGATGCTTCACGTCAGGTTTACTGTATCCCTCTGACCTTCTTATTGACGATGAAACACAGAAATTGCATCGGAATTAAATACAAAAGGCACAATGCCGACTTAAGTACAAGAAAACTGTCTCTTCTTACTGTCTATGTTGTGAACAATTCATGTGACACTCGTTATAGACTCAGTTGCTTTACTTCAGGTTTACTGTATCCCTCTGACCTTCTTATTGACGATGAAACACAGAAATTGCTTCGGAATTAAATACAAAAGGCACAATGCCGACTTAAGTACGAGATAACTGACCCTTCTTACTGTCTGTGGTTTGAACCATTCCTGTTACGCTAGTTATAGATTCCGATGCTTCACTTCAGGTTTACTGTATCCCTCTGACCTTCCTATTGACGATGAAACACTGAAATTGCATCGGAATTAAATAGAAAAGGCACAATGCCGACCTAAGTACAAGAAAACTGACTCTTCTTAATGTCTATGTTTTGAACCATTCCTGTGACACTAGTTATTGATTCCGATGCTTCACTTCAGGTTTACTGTATCCTTCCGACCTTCTTATTGACGATGAAGCACTGAAATTGCATCGGATTTAAATACAAAAGTCACAATGCCGACTTAAGTAAAAGAAAACTAACTCTTCTAACTGTCTATGTTTGAACCGTTCCTGTTACACTAGTTATAGATTCCGATGCTTCACTTCAGGTTTACTGTATCCCTCTGACCTTCGTATTGACGATGAAACACACAATTTGCAACGGAAATAAATACAAAATGCACAATGCCGACTTAAGTACAAGAAAATTGACTCTTCTTACTGTCTATGTTTTGAACCATTCCTGTGACACTAGTTATAGATTCCGATGCTTCACTTCAGGTTTACTGTATCCTTCTGAAGTTCATATTGACGATGAAACACAGAAATTGCATCGGAATTAAATACAATAGGCACAATGCCGACCTAAGTACAAGATAACTGACTCTTCTTACTGTGTAAGTTTTGAACCATTCCTGTGACACTAGTTATAGAATCCTATGCTTCACTTCAGGTTTACTGTATCCCTCTGACCTTCTTATTGACGATGAAACACAGAAATTGCATCAGAATTAAATACAAAAGGCACTATGCCGACATAAGTACTAGAAAACTGACTCTTCTTACTGTCTATGTTTGAACCATTCCTGTGACACTAGTCATAGATTCCGATGCTTCACTTCAGGTTTACTGTATCCCTCTGACCTTCTTATTGACGATGGAACACAGAAATTACATCGGAATTAAATAGTAAAGTCACAATGCCGACCTAAGTACAAGAAAACTGACTCTTCTTAATGTCTATGTTTTGAACCATTCCTGTGACACTAGTTATTGATTCCGATGCTTCACTTCAGGTTTACTGTATCCCTCTGACCATCTTCTTGACGATGAAAAACAGATATTGCATCGGAAATAAATACAAAAGGCACAATGCTGACTTAATTACAAGAAAAATGACACTTCTAACTGTCTATGTTTTGAACCATACCTGTGACACTAGTTACAGATTCCGATGCTTCACTTCAGGTTTACTATATACCTCTGACCTTCTTATTGACGATGAATCACAGAAATTGCATCGGAATTAAATACAAAAGGCACAATGCTGACTTAAGTACAAGATAAGTGACTTTTCTTACTGTCTATGTTTTGAACCATTCATGTGACACTAGTTATAGATTCCGATGCTTCACTTCAAATTTACTGTATCCCTCTGACCTTCTTATTGACGATGAAACACAGAAATTGCATTGGAATTAAATACAAAAGGCACAATGCTGACTTAAGTACAAGAAAACTGACTCTTCTTACTGTCTATGTTTTGAACCATTCATGTGACACTAGTTATGGATTCCGATGGTTCACTTCAGGTTTACTGTATCCCTCTGACCTTCTTTTTGGCGATGAAACACAAAAATTGCATCGGAATTAAATACAAAAGGCACAATGCCGACTTAAGTACAAGAAAACTGACTCTTCTTACTGTCTATGTTTTGAACCTTTCCTGTGACACTAGTTATAGATTCCGATGGTTCACTTCAGGGTTACTGTATCCCTCTGACCTTCGTATTGACCATGAAACACACAATTTGCAACGGAATTAAATACAAAATGCACAATGCCGAATTAAGTACAAGAAAATTGACTCTTCTTACTGTCTATGTTTTGAACCATTCCTGTGACACTAGTTATAGATTCCGTTGCTTCACTTCAGGTTTACTGTATCCCTCTGACCTTCTTATTGACGATGAAACACAGAAATTACATCGGAATTAAATAGAAAAGTCACAATGCCGACTTAAGTACAAGAAAACTGACTCTTCTTACTGTCTATGTCTTGAACCATTCCTGTGACACAAGTTATAGATTCCGATGCTTCACTTTAGGTTTACTGTATGCCTCTGACTTTCTTATTGACTGTGAAACACTGAAATTGTATCGGAATTAAATACAAAAGGCACAATGCCGACTTAAGTACAAGAAAACTGACTCTTGTTACTGTCTATGTTTTGAACCATTCCTGGGACACTAGTTATAGATTCCGATGCTTCACGTCAGGTTTACTGTATCCCTCCGACCTTCTTATTGACGATGAAACACAGAAATTGCATCGGAATTAAATACAAAAGGCACAATGCCGACTTAAGTACAAGAAAACTGTCTCTTCTTACTGTCTATGTTGTGAACAATTCATGTGACACTCGTTATAGTTTCCGTTGCTTTACTTCAGGTTTACTGTATCCCTCTGACCTTCTTATAGACGATGAAACACAGAAATTGCTTCGGAATTAAATACAAAAGGCACAATGCCGACTTAAGTACGAGATAACTGACCCTTCTTACTGTCTGTTGTTTGAATCATTCCTGTTACGCTAGTTATAGATTCCGATGCTTCACTTCAGGTTTACTGTATCCCTCTGACCTTCCTATTGACGATGAAACACTGAAATTGCATCGGAATTAAATAGAAAAGGCACAATGCCGACCTAAGTACAAGAAAACTGACTCTTCTTAATGTCTATGTTTTGAACCATTCCTGTGACACTAGTTATTGATTCCGATGCTTCACTTCAGGTTTACTGTATCCTTCCGACCCTCTTATTGACGATGAAACACAGAAATTGCATCGGATTTAAATACAAAAGTCACAATGCCGACTTAAGTAAAAGAAAACTAACTCTTCTAACTGTCTATGTTTGAACCGTTCCAGTTACACTAGTTATAGATTCCGATGCTTCACTTCAGGTTCACTCTATCCCTCTGACCTTCGTATTGACGATGAAACACACAATTTGCCACGGAATTAAATACAAAATGCACAATGCCGACTTAAGTACAAGAAAATTGACTCTTCTTACTGTCTATGTTTTGAACCATTCCTGTGACACTAGTTATAGATTCCGATGTTTCACTTTAGGTTTACTGTATCCTTCTGAAGTTCTTATTGGCGATGAAACACAGAAATTGCATCGGAATTAAATACAATAGGCACAATGCCGACTTAGGTACAAGATAACTGACTCTTCTTACTGTGTAAGTTTTGAACCATTCTTGTGACACTAGTTATAGAATCCTATGCTTCACTTCAGGTTTACTGTATCCCTCTGACCTTCTTATTGACGATGAAACACAGAAATTGCATTGGAATTAAATACAAAAGGCACAATGCTGACTTAAGTACAAGAAAATTGACTCTTCTTACAGTCTATGTTTTGAACCATTCCTGTGACACTAGTTATAGATCCGATGCTCACATCATGTTCACTGTATGCCTCTGACCTTCTTAGTGACGATGAAACACAGAATTTGCTTCGGAATTAAATACAAAAGGCACAATGCCGACTTAAGTACAAGAAAACTGACTCTTCTTACTGTCTATGTTTTCAACCAATCCTGTGACACTAGTTATAGATTCCGATGCTTCACTTCTGGTTTACTGTATCCCTCTGACCTTCTTGTTGACGATGAAACACAGAAATTCCATTGGAATTAAATACAAAAGGCACAATGCTGACTTAAGTACAAGAAAACTGACTCTTCTTACTGTCTATGTTTTGAACCATTCCTGTGACACTAGTTATGGATTTCGATGCTTCACTTCAGGTTTACTGTATCCCTCTGACCTTCTTTTTGACGATGAAACACAGAAATTGCATCGGAATTAAATACAAAAGGCACAATGCCGACTTAAGTACAAGAAAACTGACTCTTCTTACTGTCTATGCTTTGAACCATTCCTGTGACACTAGTTATAGATTCCGATGCTTCACTTCAGGTTTGCTGTATCCCTCTGACCTTCTTATTGACGATGGAACACAGAAATTGCATCGGATTTAAAAGCAAAGGGCACAATGCCGACTTAAGTACAAGAAAACTGACTCTTCTTACTGTCTACGTTTGAACCATTCCTGTGACACTAGTTATAGATTCCGATGCTTCACTTCAGGTTCACTGTATCGCTCTGACCTTCTTATTGACGATGAAACACCGAAATTAAATCGGAATTAAATACAAAAGGCACAATGCCGACTTAAGTACAAGAAAACTGACTCTTCTTACTGTCTATGTTTGAACCATTCCTGTGACACTAGTTATAGATTCCGATGCTTCACTTTAGGTTCACTCTATCCCTCTGACCTTCTTATTGACAATGAAACACCGAAATTGCATCGGAATTAAATACAAAAGGCCAAATGCCGACTTAAGTACAAGAAAACTGACTCTTCTTAGTGTCTATGTTTTGAACCATTCCTGTGACACTAGTAATAGATTCCGATGTTTCACTTCAGGTTTACTGTATGCCTCTGACTTTCTTATTGACTGTGAAACACTGAAATTGTATCGGAATTAAATACAAAAGGCACAATGCCGACTTAAGTACAAGAAAACTGACTCTAGTTACTGTCTATGTTTTGAACCATTCCTGGGACACTAGTTATAGATTCCGATGCTTCACGTCAGGTTTACTGTATCCCTCTGACCTTCTTATTGACGATGAAACACAGAAATTGCATCGGAATTAAATACAAAAGGCACAATGCCGACTTAAGTACAAGAAAACTGTCTCTTCTTACAGTCTATGTTGTGAACAATTCATGTGACACTCGTTATAGATTCAGTTGCTTTACTTCAGGTTTACTGTATCCCTCTGACCTTCTTATTGACGATGAAACACAGAAATTGCTTCGGAATTAAATACAAAAGGCACAATGCCGACTTAAGTACGAGATAACTGACCCTTCTTACTGTCTGTGGTTTGAACCATTCCTGTTACGCTAGTTATAGATTCCGATGCTTCACTTCAGGTTTACTGTATCCCTCTGACCTTCCTATTGACGATGAAACACTGAAATTGCATCGGAATTAAATAGAAAAGGCACAATGCCGACCTAAGTACAAGAAAACTGACTCTTCTTAATGTCTATGTTTTGAACCATTCCTGTGACACTAGTTATTGATTCCGATGCTTCACTTCAGGTTTACTGTATCCTTCCGACCTTCTTATTGACGATGAAACACAGAAATTGCATCGGATTTAAATACAAAAGTCACAATGCCGACTTAAGTAAAAGAAAACTAACTCTTCTAACTGTCTATGTTTGAACCGTTCCTGTTACACTAGTTATAGATTCCGATGCTTCACTTCAGGTTTACTGTATCCCTCTGACCTTCGTATTGACGATGAAACACACAATTTGCAACGGAATTAAATACAAAATGCACAATGCTGACTTAAGTACAAGAAAATTGACTCTTCTTACTGTCTATGTTTTGAACCATTCCTGTGACACTAGTTATAGATTCCGATGCTTCACTTCAGGTATACTGTATACTTCTGAAGTTCTTATTGACGATGAAACACAGAAATTGCATCGGAATTAAATACAATAGGCACAATGCCGACCTAAGTACAAGATAACTGACTCTTCTTACTGTGTAAGTTTTGAACCATTCCTGTGACACTAGTAATAGAATCCTATGCGTCACTTCAGGTTTACTGTATCCCTCTGACCTTCTTATTGACGATGAAACACAGAAATTGCATCAGAATTAAATACAAAAGGCACTATGCCGACATAAGTACAAGAAAACTGACTCTTCTTACTGTCTATGTTTGAACCATTCCTGTGACACTAGTCATAGATTCCGATGCTTCACTTCAGGTTTACTGTATCCCTCTGACCTTCTTATTGACGATGAAACACAGAAATTACATCGGAATTAAATAGTAAAGTCACAATGCCGACCTAAGTACAAGAAAACTGACTCTTCTTAATGTCTATGCTTTGAACCATTCCTGTGACACTAGTTATTGATTCCGATGCTTCACTTCAGGTTTACTGTATCCCTCTGACCATCTTCTTGACGATGAAAAACAGATATTGCATCGGAAATAAATACAAATGGCACAATGCCGACTTAATTACAAGAAAAATGACTCTTCTAACTGTCTATGTTTTGAACCATACCTGTGACACTAGTTAAAGATTCCGATGCTTCACTTCAGGTTTACTATATACCTCTGACCTTCTTATTGACGATGAATCACAGAAATTGCATCGGAATTAAATACAAAAAGCACAATGCTGACTTAAGTACAAGATAAGAGACTCTTCTTACTGTCTATGCTTTGAACCATTCATGTGACACTAGTTATAGATTCCGATGCTTCACTTCAAATTTACTGTATCCCTCTGACCTTCTTATTGACGATGAAACACAGAAATTGCATTGGAATTAAATACAAAAGGCACAATGCTGACTTAAGTACAAGAAAACTGCCTCTTCTTACTGTCTATGTTTTGAACCATTCATGTGACACTAGTTATGGATTCCGATGGTTCACTTCAGGTTTACTGTATCCCTCTGACCTTCTTTTTGGCGATGAAACACAAAAATTGCATCGGAATTAAATACAAAAGGCACAATGCCGACTTAAGTACAAGAAAACTGACTCTTCTTACTGTCTATGTTTTGAACCTTTCCTGTGACACTAGTTATAGATTCCGATGGTTCACTTCAGGGTTACTGTATCCCTCTGACCTTCTTATTGACGATGATTCACAGAAATTGCATCGGAATTAAATACAAAAGGCACAATGCCGACTTAAGTACAAGAAAACTGACTCTTCTTAATGTCTATGTTTTGAACCATTCCTGTGACACTAGTTATTGATTCCGATGCTTCACTTCAGGTTTACTGTATCCTTCCAGCCTTCTTATTGTCGATGAAACACAGAAATTGCATCGGAAATAAATAGAAAAGTCACAATGCCGACTTAAGTAAAAGAAAACTAACTCATCTAACTGTCTATGTTTGAACCATTCCTGTTACACTAGTTATAGATTCCGATGCTTCACTTCAGGTTTACTGTATCCCTCTGACCTTCGTATTGACGATGAAACACACAATTTGCAACGGAATTAAATACAAAATGCACAATGCCGACTTAAGTACAAGAAAATTGACTCTTCTTACTGTCTATGTTTTGAACCATTCCTGTGACACTAGTTATAGATTCCGTTGCTTCACTTCAGGTTTACTGTATCCCTCTGACCTTCTTATTGACGATGAAACACAGAAATTACATCGGAATTAAATAGAAAAGTCACAATGCCGACTTAAGTACAAGAAAACTGACTCTTCTTACTGTCTATGTCTTGAACCATTCCTGTGACACAAGTTATAGATTCCGATGCTTCACTTTAGGTTTACTGTATGCCTCTGACCATCTTCTTGACGATGAAAAACAGATTTTGCTTCGGAAATAAATACAAAAGACACAATGCCGACTTAATTACAAGAAAAATGACTCTTCTTACTGTCTATGTTTTGAACCATACCTGTGACACTAGTTACAGATTCCGATGCTTCACTTCTGGTTTACTGTATACCTCTGACCTCCTTATTGACGATGAATCACAGAAATTGCATCGGAATTAAATACAAAAGGCACAATGCTGACTTAAGTACAAGAAAAATGACTCTTCTTACTGTCTATGCTTTGAACCATACCTGTGACACTAGTTATTGATTCCGATGCTTCACTTAAGGTTTACTGTATCCCTCTGACCTTCTTATTGACGATGAAACACAGAAATTACATCGGAATTAGATATAAAAGGCACAATGCCGATTTAAGTACAAGAAAACTGACTCTTCTTACTGTCTATGTTTTGAACCATTCCTGTGACACTAGTAATAGATTCCGATGTTTCACTTCAGGTTTACTGTATGCCTCTGACTTTCTTATTGACTTTGAAACACTGAAATTGTATCGGAATTAAATACAAAAGGCACAATGCCGACTTAAGTACAAGAAAACTGACTCTTGTTACTGTCTATGTTTTGAACCATTCCTGGGACACTAGTTATAGATTCCGATGCTTCACGTCAGGTTGACTGTATCCCTCTGACCTTCTTATTGACGATGAAACACAGAAATTGCATCGGAATTAAATACAAAAGGCACAATGCCAACTTAAGTACAAGAAAACTGTCTCTTCTTACTGTCTATGTTGTGATCAATTCATGTGACACTCGTTATAGATTCCGTTGCTTTTCTTCAGGTTTACTGTATCCCTCTGACCTTCTTATTGACGATGAAACACAGAAATTGCTTCGGAATTAAATACAAAAGTCACAATGCCGACTTAAGTAAAAGAAAACTAGCTCTCCTAACTGTCTATGTTTGAACCGTTCCTGTTACACTAGTTATAGGTGCCGATGCTTCACTTCAGGTTTACTGTATCCCTCTGACCTTCGTATTGACGATGAAACACAGAATTTGCAACGGAATTAAATACAAAATGCACAATGCCGACTTAAGTACAAGAAAATTGACTCTTCTTACTGTCTATGTTTTGAACCATTCCTGTGACACTAGTTATAGATTCCGATGCTTCACTTCAGGTTTACTGTATCCTTCTGAAGTTCTTATTGACGATGAAACACAGAAATTGCATCGGAATTAAATACAATAGGCACAATGCCGACTTAAGTACAAGATAACTGACTCTTCTTACTGTGTAAGTTTTGAACCATTCCTGTGACACTAGTTATTGAATCCTATGCTTCACTTCAGGTTTACTGTATCCCTCTGACCTCCTTATTGACGATGAAACACAGAAATTGCATCACAATTAAATACAAAAGGCACAATGCCGACTTAAATACAAGAAAACTTACTCTTCTTACTGTCTATGTTTGAACCATTCCTGTGACACTAGTCATAGATTCCGATGCTTCACTTCAGGTTTACTGTATCCCTCTGACCTTCTTATTGACGATGAAACACAGAAATTACATCGGAATTAAATAGAAAAGTCACAATGCCGACTTAAGTACAAGAAAACTGACTCTTCTTACTGTCTATGTCTTGAACCATTCCTGTGACACAAGTTATAGATTCCGATGCTTCACTTTAGGTTTACTGTATCCCTCTGACCATCTTCTTGACGATGAAAAACAGATATTGCATCGGAAATAAATACAAACAGCACAATGCCGACTTAATTACAAGAAAAATGACTCTTCTTACTGTCTATGTTTTGAACCATTCCTGTGACACTAGTTACAGATTCCGATGCTTCACTTCAGGTTTACTGTATACCTCTGACCTCCTTATTGACGATGAATCACAGAAATTGCATGGGAATTAAATACAAAAGGAACAATGCTGACTTAAGTACAAGAAAAATTACTCTTCTTACGGTCTATGTTTTGAACCATTCATGTGACACTAGCTATAGATTCCGATGGTTCACTTCAAGTTTACTGTATCCCTCTGACCTTCTTATTGACGATGAAACACAGAAATTGCATTGGAATTAAATACAAAAGGCACAATGCTGACTTAAGTACAAGAAAACTGACTCTTCTTACTGTCTATGTTTTGAACCATTCATGTGACACTAGTTATGGATTCCGATGCTTCACTTCAGGTTTACTGTATCCCTCTGACCTTCTTTTTGACGATGAAACACAGAAATTGCATCGGAATAAAATACAAAAGGCACAATGCCGACTTAAGTACAAGAAAACTGACTCTTCTTACTGTCTATGTTTTGAACCTTTCCTGTGACACTAGTTATAGATTCCGATGGTTCACTTCAGGGTTACTGTATGTCTCTGACCTTCTTATTGACGATGAAACACAGAAATTGCATCGGAATTAAATACAAAAGGCACAATGCCGACTTAAGTACAAGAAAACTGACTCTTCTTAATGTCTATGCTTTGATCCATTCCTGTGACACTAGTTATTGATTCCGATGCTTCACTTCAGGTTTACTGTATCCTTCCGGCCTTCTTATTGACGATGAAACACAGAAATTGCATCGGAATTAAATAGAAATGTCACAATGCCGACTTAAGTAAAAGAAAACTAACTCTTCTAACTGTCTATGTTTGAACCATTCCTGTTACACTAGTTATAGATTCCGATGCTTCGCTTCAGGTTTACTGTATCCCTCTGACCTTCGTATTGACGATGAAACACACAATTTGCAACGGAATTAAATACAAAATAGACAATGCCGTCTTAAGTACAAGAAAATTGACTCTTCTTACTGTCTATGTTTTGAACCATTCCTGTGACACTAGTTATAGATTCCGATGCTTCACTTCAGGTTTACTGTATCCCTCTGACCTCCTTATTGACGATGAATCACAGAAATTGCATCGGAATTAAATACAAAAGGCACAATGCTGACTTAAGTACAAGAAAAATGACTCTTCTTACTGTCTATGTTTTGAACCATGCCTGTGACACTAGTTATTGATTCCGATGCTTCACTTCAGGTTTACTGTATCCCTCTGACCTTCTTATTGACGATGAAACACAGAAATTACATCGGAATTAGATATAAAAGGCACAATGCCGATTTAAGTACAAGAAAACTGACTCTTCTTACTGTGTATGTTTTGAACCTTTCCTGTGACACTAGTAATAGATTCCGATGTTTCACTTCAGGTTTACTGTATGCCTCTGACTTTCTTATTGACTGTGAAACACTGAAATTGTATCGGAATTAAATACAAAAGGCACAATGCCGACTTAAGTACAAGAAAACTGACTCTTGTTACTGTCTATGTTTTGAACCATTCCTGGGACACTAGTTATAGATTCCGATGCTTCACGTCAGGTTGACTGTATCCCTCTGACCTTCTTATTGACGATGAAACACAGAAATTGCATCGGAATTAAATACAAAAGGCACAATGCCAACTTAAGTACAAGAAAACTGTCTCTTCTTACTGTCTATGTTGTGAACAATTCATGTGACACTCGTTATAGATTCCGTTGATTTTCTTCAGGTTTACTGTATCCCTCTGACCTTCTTATTGACGATGAAACACAGAAATTGCTTCGGAATTAAATACAAAAGTCACAATGCCGACTTAAGTAAAAGAAAACTAGCTCTCCTAACTGTCTATGTTTGAACCGTTCCTGTTACACTAGTTATAGGTGCCGATGCTTCACTTCAGGTTTACTGTATCCCTCTGACCATCTTCTTGACGATGAAAAACAGATATTGCATCCGAAATAAATACAAAAGGCACAATGCCGACTTAATTACAAGAAAAATGACTCTTCTTACTGTCTATGTTTTGAACCATACCTGTGACACTAATTACAGATTCCAATGCTTCACTTCAGGTTTACTGTATACCTCTGACCTCCTTATTGACGATGAATCACAGAAATTGCATCGGAATTAAATACAAAAGGCACAATGCTGACTTAAGTACAAGAAAACTGACTCTTCTTACTGTCTATGTCTTGAACCATTCCTGTGACACAAGTTACAGATTCCGATGCTTCACTTTAGGTTTACTGTATCCCTCTGACCATCTTCTTGACGATGAAAAACAGATATTGCATCGGAAATAAATACAAAAGGCACAATGCAGACTTAATTACAAGAGAAATGACTCTTCTTACTGCCTATGTTTTGAACCATACCTGTGACACTAATTACAGATTCCAATGCTTCACTTCAGGTTTACTGTATACCTCTGACCTCCTTATTGACGATGAATCACAGAAATTGCAACGGAATTAAATACAAAATGCACAATGCCGACTTAAGTACAAGAAAATTGACTCTTCTTACTGTCTTTGCTTTGAACCATTCCTGTGACACTAGTTATAGATTCCGATGCTTCACTTCAGGTTTACTGTATCCTTCTGAAGTTCTTATTGACGATGAAACACAGAAATTGCATCGGAATTAAATACAATAGGCACAATGCCGACTTAAGTACAAGATAACTGACTCTTCTTACTGTGTAAGTTTTGAACCATTCCTGTGACACTAGTTATTGAATCCTATGCTTCACTTCAGGTTTACTGTATCCCTCTGACCTCCTTATTGACGATGAAACACAGAAATTGCATCACAATTAAATACAAAAGGCACAATGCCGACTTAAATACAAGAAAACTTACTCTTCTTACTGTCTATGTTTGAACCATTCCTGTGACACTAGTCATAGATTCCGATGCTTCACTTCAGGTTTACTGTATCCCTCTGACCTTCTTATTGACGATGAAACACAGAAATTACATCGGAATTAAATAGAAAAGTCACAATGCCGACTTAAGTACAAGAAAACTGACTCTTCTTACTGTGTATGTCTTGAACCATTCCTGTGACACAAGTTATAGATTCCGATGCTTCACTTTAGGTTTACTGTATCCCTCTGACCATCTTCTTGACGATGAAAAACAGATATTGCATCGGAAATAAATACAAACAGCACAATGCCGACTTAATTACAAGAAAAATGACTCTTCTTACTGGCTATGTTTTGAACCATACCTGTGACACTAGTTACAGATTCCGATGCTTCACTTCAGGTTTACTGTATACCTCTGACCTCCTTATTGACGATGAATCACAGAAATTGCATCGGAATTAAATACAAAAGGCACAATGCTGAGTTAAGTACAAGAAAAATTACTCTTCTTACGGTCTATGTTTTGAACCATTCATGTGACACTAGCTATAGATTCCGATGCTTCACTTCAAGTTTACTGTATCCCTCTGACCTTCTTATTGACGATGAAACACAGAAATTGCATTGGAATTAAATACAAAAGGCACAATGCTGACTTAAGTACAAGAAAACTGACTCTTCTTACTGTCTATGTTTTGAACCATTCATGTGACACTAGTTATGGATTCCGATGCTTCACTTCAGGTTTACTGTATCCCTCTGACCTTCTTTTTGACGATGAAACACAGAAATTGCATCGGAATTCAATACAAAAGGCACAATGCCGACTTAAGTACAAGAAAACTGACTCTTCTTACTGTCTATGTTTTGAACCTTTCCTGTGACACTAGTTATAGATTCCGATGGTTCACTTCAGGGTTACTGTATCCCTCTGACCTTCTTATTGACGATGAAACACAGAAATTGCATCGGAATTAAATACAAAAGGCACAATGCCGACATAAGTACAAGAAAACTGACTCTTCTTAATCTCTATGTTTTGATCCATTCCTGTGACACTAGTTATTGATTCCGATGCTTCACTTCAAATTTACTGTATCCTTCCGGCCTTCTTATTGAAGATGAAACACAGAAATTGCATCGGAATTAAATAGAAAAGTCACAATGCCGACTTAAGTAAAAGAAAACTAACTCTTCTAACTGTCTATGTTTGAACCATTCCTGTTACACTAGTTATAGATTCCGATGCTTCACTTCAGGTTTACTGTATCCCTCTGACCTTCGTATTGACGATGAAACACACAATTTGCAACGGAATTAAATACAAAATAGACAATGCCGACTTAAGTACAAGAAAATTGACTCTTCTTACTGTCTATGTTTTGAACCATTCCTGTGACACTAGTTATAGATTCCGATGCTTCACTTCAGGTTTACTGTATCCCTCTGACCTTCTTATTGACGATGAAACACAGAAATTGCATCGGAATTAAATAGAAAAGTCACAATGCCGACTTAAGTACAAGAAAACTGACTCTTCTTACTGTCTATGTCTTGAACCATTCCTGTGACACAAGTTATAGATTCCGATGCTTCACTTTAGGTTTACTGTATCCCTCTGACCATCTTCTTGACGATGAAAAACAGATATTGCATCGGAAATAAATACAAAAGGCACAATGCCGACTTAATTACAAGAAAAATGACTCTTCTTACTGTCTATGTTTTGAACCATACCTGTGACACTAATTACAGATTCCAATGCTTCACTTCAGGTTTACTGTATACCTCTGACTTCCTTATTGACGATGAATCACAGAAATTGCATCGGAATTAAATACAAAAGGCACAATGCTGACTTAAGTACAAGAAAACTGACTCATCTTACTGTCTATGTTTTGAACCATTCAAGTGACACTAGTTACGGATTCCGATGCTTCACTTCAGGTTTACAGTATCCCTCTGACCTTCTTTTTGACGATGAAACACAGAAATTGCATCGGAATTAAATACAAAAGGCACAATGCCGACTTAAGTACAAGAAAACTGACTCTTCTTAATGTCTATGTTTTGAACCATTCCTGTGACACTAGTTATTGATTCCGATGCCTCACTTCAGGTTTATTGTATTCTTCCGACCTTCTTATTGACGATGAAACACAGAAATTGCATCGGAATTAAATAGAAAAGTCACAATGCCGACTTAAGTAAAAGAATACTAACTCTTCTAACTGTCTATGTTTGAACCTATCCTGTTACACTAGTTATAGATCCGATGCTTCACTTCAGGTTTACTGTATCCCTCTGACCTTCGTATTGACGATGAAACACACAATTTGCAACGGAATTAAATACAAAATGCACAATGCCGACTTAAGTACAAGAAAATTGACTCTTCTTACTGTCTATGTTTTGAACCATTCCTGTGACACTAGTTATAGATTCCGATGCTTCACTTCAGGTTTACTGTATCCTTCTGAAGTTCTTATTGACGATGAAACACAGAAATTGCATCGGAATTAAATACAATAGGCACAATGCCGACTTAAGTACAAGATAACTGACTCTTCTTAATGTGTAAGATTGGAACCATTCCTGTGACACTAGTTATTGAATCCTATGCTTCACTTCAGGTTTACTGTATCCCTCTGACCTTCTTATTGACGATGAAACACAGAAATTGCATCAGAATTAAATACAAAAGGCACAATGCCGACTTAAGGAAAAGAAAACTGACTCTTCTTACTGACTATGTTTGAACCATTCCTGTGATACTAGTCATAGATTCCGATGCTTCACTTCAGGTTTACTGTATCCCTCTGACCTTCTTATTGACGATGAAACACATAAATTGCATCGGAATTAAATAGAAAAGTCACAATGCCGACTTCAGTACAAGAAAACTGACTCTTCTTACTGTCTATGTCTTGAACCATTCCTGTGACACAAGTTATAGATTCCGATGCTTCACATTAGGTTTACTGTATCCCGCTGACCATCTTCTTGACGATGAAAAACAGATATTGCATCGGAAATAAATACAAAAGGCACAATGCCGACTTAATTACAAGAAAAATGACTCTTCTTACTGTCTATGTTTTGAACCATACCTGTGACACTAGTTACAGATTCCGATGCTGCACTTCAGGTTTACTGTATACCTCTGACCTCCTTATTGACGATGAATCACAGAAATTGCATCGGAATTAAATACAAAAGGCACAATGCTGACTTAAGTACAAGAAAAATTACTCTTCTTACTGTCTATGTTTTGAACCATTCATGTGACACTAGTTATAGATTCCGATGCTTCACTTCAAGTTTACTGTATCCCTCTGACCTTCCTATTGACGATGAAACACAGAAATTGCGTTGGAATTAAATACAAAAGGCACAATGCTGTCTTAAGTACTAGAAAACTGACTCTTCTTACTGTCTATGTTTTGAACCATTCATGTGACACTAGTTATGGATTCCGATGCTTCACTTCAGGTTTACTGTATCCCTCTGACCTTCTTTTTGACGATGAAACACAGAAATTGCATCGGAATTAAATACATAAGGCACAATGCCGACTTAAGTACAAGAAAACTGACTCTTCTTACTGTCTATGTTTTGAACCATTCCTGTGACTCTAGTGATAGATTCCGATGGTTCACCTCAGGGTCACTGTATCCCTCTGACCTACTTATTGACGATGAAACACAGAAATTGCATCGGAATTAAATACAAAAGGCACAATGCCGACTTAAGTACAAGAAAACTGACTCTTCTTACTGTCTATGCCTTGAACCATTCCTGTGACACTAGTTATAGATTCCGATGGTTCACTTCAGGGTTACTGTATCCCTCTGACCTTCGTATTGACGATGAAACACACAATTTGCAACGGAATTAAATACAAAATAGAGAATGCCGACTTAAGTACAAGAAAATTGACTCTTCTTACTGTCTATGTTTTGAACCATTCCTGTGACACTAGTTATAGATTCCGATGCTTCACTTCAGGTTCACTGTATCCCTCTGACCTTCTTATTGACGATGAAACACCGAAACTGCATCGGAATTAAATACAAAAGGCACAATGCCGACTTAAGTACAAGAAAACTGACTCTTCTTACTGTCAATGTTTTGAACCTTTCCTGTGACACTAGTTATAGATTCCGATGGTTCACTTCAGGGTTACTGTATCCCTCTGACCTTCTTATTGACGATGAAACACAGAAATTGCATCGGAATTAAATACAAAAGGCACAATGCCGACATAAGTACAAGAAAACTGACTCTTCTTAATCTCTATGTTTTGATCCATTCCTGTGACACTAGTTATTGATTCCGATGCTTCACTTCAGGTTTACTGTATCCTTCCGGCCTTCTTATTGACGATGAAACACAGAAATTGCATCGGAATTAAATAGAAAAGTCACAATGCCGACTTAAGTAAAAGAAAACTAACTCTTCTAACTGTCTATGTTTGAACCATTCCTGTTACACTAGTTATAGATTCCGATGCTTCACTTCAGGTTTACTGTATCCCTCTGACCTTCGTATTGACGATGAAACACACAATTTGCAACGGAATTAAATACAAAATAGAGAATGCCGACTTAAGTACAAGAAAATTGACTCTTCTTACTGTCTATGTTTTGAACCATTCCTGTGACACTAGTTATAGATTCCGATGCTTCACTTCAGGTTTACTGTATTCCTCTGACCTTCTTATTGACGATGAAACACAGAAATTGCATCGGAATTAAATAGAAAAGTCACAATGCCGACTTAAGTACAAGAAAACTGACTCTTCTTACTGTCTATGTCTTGAACCATTCCTGTGACACAAGTTATAGATTCCGATGCTTCACTTTAGGTTTACTGTATCCCTCTGACCATCTTCTTGACGATGAAAAACAGATATTGCATCGGAAATAAATACAAAAGGCACAATGCCGACTTAATTACAAGAAAAATGACTCTTCTTACTGTCTATGTTTTGAACCATACCTGTGACACTAATTACAGATTCCAATGCTTCACTTCAGGTTTACTGTATACCTCTGACTTCCTTATTGACGATGAATCACAGAAATTGCATCGGAATTAAATACAAAAGGCACAATGCTGACTTAAGTACAAGAAAACTGACTCATCTTACTGTCTATGTTTTGAACCATTCAAGTGACACTAGTTACGGATTCCGATGCTTCACTTCAGGTTTACAGTATCCCTCTGACCTTCTTTTTGACGATGAAACACAGAAATTGCATCGGAATTAAATACAAAAGGCACAATGCCGACTTAAGTACAAGAAAACTGACTCTTCTTAATGTCTATGTTTTGAACCATTCCTGTGACACTAGTTATTGATTCCGATGCCTCACTTCAGGTTTACTGTATTCTTCCGACCTTCTTATTGACGATGAAACACAGAAATTGCATCGGAATTAAATAGAAAAGTCACAATGCCGACTTAAGTAAAAGAAAACTAACTCTTCTAACTGTCTATGTTTGAACCTATCCTGTTACACTAGTTATAGATTCCGATGCTTCACTTCAGGTTTACTGTATCCCTCTGACCTTCGTATTGACGATGAAACACACAATTTGCAACGGAATTAAATACAAAATGCACAATGCCGACTTAAGTACAAGAAAATTGACTCTTCTTACTGTCTATGTTTTGAACCATTCCTGTGACACTAGTTATAGATTCCGATGCTTCACTTCAGGTTTACTGTATCCTTCTGAAGTTCTTATTGACGATGAAACACAGAAATTGCATCGGAATTAAATACAATAGGCACAATGCCGACTTAAGTACAAGATAACTGACTCTTCTTAATGTGTAAGATTTGAACCATTCCTGTGACACTAGTTATTGAATCCTATGCTTCACTTCAGGTTTACTGTATCCCTCTGACCTTCTTATTGACGATGAAACACAGAAATTGCATCAGAATTAAATACAAAAGGCACAATGCCGACTTAAGGAAAAGAAAACTGACTCTTCTTACTGACTATGTTTGAACCATTCCTGTGATACTAGTCATAGATTCCGATGCTTCACTTCAGGTTTACTGTATCCCTCTGACCTTCTTATTGACGATGAAACACATAAATTGCATCGGAATTAAATAGAAAAGTCACAATGCCGACTTCAGTACAAGAAAACTGACTCTTCTTACTGTCTATGTCTTGAACCATTCCTGTGACACAAGTTATAGATTCCGATGCTTCACATTAGGTTTACTGTATCCCGCTGACCATCTACTTGACGATGAAAAACAGATATTGCATCGGAAATAAATACAAAAGGCACAATGCCGACTTAATTACAAGAAAAATGACTCTTCTTACTGTCTATGTTTTGAACCATACCTGTGACACTAGTTACAGATTCCGATGCTGCACTTCAGGTTTACTGTATACCTCTGACCTCCTTATTGACGATGAATCACAGAAATTGCATCGGAATTAAATACAAAAGGCAAATGCTGACTTAAGTACAAGAAAAATTACTCTTCTTACTGTCTATGTTTTGAACCATTCATGTGACACTAGTTATAGATTCCGATGCTTCACTTCAAGTTTACTGTATCCCTCTGACCTTCCTATTGACGATGAAACACAGAAATTGCGTTGGAATTAAATACAAAAGGCACAATGCTGTCTTAAGTACTAGAAAACTGACTCTTCTTACTGTCTATGTTTTGAACCATTCATGTGACACTAGTTATGGATTCCGATGCTTCACTTCAGGTTTACTGTATCCCTCTGACCTTCTTTTTGACGATGAAACACAGAAATTGCATCGGAATTAAATACAAAAGGCACAATGCCGACTTAAGTACAAGAAAACTGACTCTTCTTACTGTCTATGTTTTGAACCATTCCTGTGACTCTAGTGATAGATTCCGATGGTTCACCTCAGGGTCACTGTATCCCTCTGACCTACTTATTGACGATGAAACACAGAAATTGCATCGGAATTCAATACAAAAGGCACAATGGCGACTTAAGTACAAGAAAACTGACTCTTCTTACTGTCTATGCCTTGAACCATTCCTGTGACACTAGTTATAGATTCCGATTCTTCACTTCAGGTTCACTGTATCCCTCTGACCTTCTTATTGACGATGAAACACCGAAACTGCATCGGAATTAAATACAAAAGGCACAATGCCGACTTAAGTACAAGAAAACTGCCTCTTCTTACTGTCTATGTTTTGAACAATTCATGTGACACTCGTTATAGATTCCGATGCTTTACTTCAGGTTTACTGTATCCCTCTGACCTTCTTATTGACGATGAAATACAGAAATTGCTTCGGAATTAAATACAAAAGGCACAATGCCGACTTAAGTACAAGATAACTGACTCTTCTTGCTGTCAATATTTTGAACCATTCCTGTGACACTAGTTATAGATTCCGATGCTTCACTTCAGGTTTACTGTATCCCTTCGACCATCTTATAGACGATGATACATAGAAATTGCATCGGAATTAAATAGAAAAGGCACAAGGCCGACTTCAGTACAAGAAAACTGACTCTTCTTACTGTCTATGATTTGAACCATTACTGTGACACTAGTTATAGATTCCGATGCTTCACGTCAGGTTCACTGTATCCCTCTGACCTTCTTTTTGACGATGAAACAAAGAAATTGCATCGGAATGAAATACAAAAGTCACAATTCCGACTTAAGTACGAGAAAACTGACTCTTCTTACTGTCTATGTTTTGAACCATACCTGTGACACTAGTTATTGATTCCGATGCTTCACTTCAGGTTTACTGTATCCCTCTGACCTTCTTATTTTCGATGAAACACAGAAATTGCATCGGAATTAAATACAAACATCACAATGCCGACTTAAGTGCAAGAAAACTGACTCTTCTTACTGCCTATGTTTTGAACCATTCCTGTGACACTAGTTATAGATTCTGATGCTTCACTTCAGGTTTACTGTATCCCTCTGACCTTCTTATTGACGATGAAACACAGAAATTACATCGGAATTAAATAGAAAAGTCACAATGCCGACTTAAGTACAAGGAAACTGACTCTTCTTACTGTCTATGTCTTGAACCATTCCTGTGACACAAGTTATAGATTCCGATGCTTCACTTTAGGTTTACTGTATCCCTCTGACCTTCTTATTGGCGGTGAAAAACAGATATTGCATCGGAAATAAATACAAAGGGCACAATGCCGACTTAATTACAAGAAAATCGACTCTTCTTACTGTCTATGTTTGAACCATACCTGTGACACTAGTTACAGATTCCGATGCTTCACTTCAGGTGTACTGTATACCTCTGACCTTCTTATTGACGATGAATCACAGAAATTGCATCGGAATTAAATACAAAAGGCACAATGCTGACTTAAGTACAAGAAAAATGACTCTTCTTACTGTCTATGTTTTGAACCATTCATGTGACACTAGTTATAGATTCCGATGCTTCACTTCAAGTTTACTGTATCCCTCTGACCTTCTTATTGACGATGAAACACAGAAATTGCTTCGGAATTAAATACAAAAGGCACAAGGCCGACTTCAGGACAAGAAAACTGACTCTTCTTACTGTCTATGTTTTGAACCATTCCTGTGACACTAGTTATAGATTCCGATGCTTCACTTTAGGTTTACTGTATGCCTCTGACCATCTTCTTGACGATGAAAAACAGATATTGCTGCGGAAATAAATACAAAAGGCACAATGCCGACTTAATTACAAGAAAAATGACTCTTCTTACTGTCTATGTTTTGAACCATACCTGTGACACTAGTTACAGATTCCGATGCTTCACTTCAGGTTTACCGTATTTCTCTGACCTCCTTATTGACGATGAATCACATAAATTGCATCGGAATTAAATACAAAAATCACAATGCTGACTTAAGTACAAGAAAAATGACTCTTCTTACTGTCTATGTTTTGAACAATTCCTGTGACACTAGTTATAGATTCCGATGGTTCACTTCAGGGTTACTGTATCCCTCTGACCTTCTTATTGACGATGAAACACAGAAATTGCATCGGAATTAAATACAAAAGGCACAATGCCGACTTAAGTACAAGAAAACTGACTCTTCTTAATGTCTATGTTTTGAACCATTCCTGTGACACTAGTTATTGATTCCGATGCTTCACTTCAGGTTTACTGTATCCTTCCGACCTTCTTATTGACGATGAAACACAGAAATTGCATCGGAATTAAATAGAAAAGTCACAATGCCGACTTAAGTAAAAGAAAACTAACTCTTCTAACTATGTTTGAACCATTCCTGTTACACTAGTTAAAGATTCCGATGCTTCACTTCAGGTTTACTGTATCCCTCTGACCTTCGTATTGACGATGAAACACACAATTTGCAACGGAATTAAATACAAAATGCACAATGCCGACTTAAGTACAAGAAAATTGAGTCTTCTTACTGTCTATGTTTTGAACCATTCCTGTGACACTAGTTATAGATTCCGATGCTTCACTTAAGGTTTACTGTATCCCTTCGATTTTCTTATAGACGATGAAACATAGAAATTGCATCGCAATTAAATAGAAAAGGCACAAGGCCGACTTCAGTACAAGAAAACTGACTCTTCTTACTGTCTACGTTTTGAACCATTCCTGTGACACTAGTTATAGATACCGATGCTTCATTTCAGGTTTACTGTATCCCTCTGACCTTCATATTGGCGATGAATCACAGAAATTACATCGGAATTAAATATAAAAGGCACAATGACGATTTAAGTACAAGAAAACTGACTCTTCTTACTGTCTATGATTTGAACCATTACTGTGACACTAGTTATAGATTCCGATGCTTCACTTCAGGTTCACTGTATCCCTCTGACCTTCTTTTTGACGATGAAACACAGAAATTGCATCGGAATTAAATACAAAAGGCACAATTCCGACTTAAGTACTAGAGAACTGACTCTTCTTACTGTCTATGTTTTGAACCATTCCTGTGACACTAGTTATAGATTCCGATGCTTCACTTCAGGTTTACTGTATCCCTCCGATCTTCTTATAGACGATGAAACATAGAAATTGCATCGGAATTAAATAGAAAGGGCACAATGCCGACTAAAGTACAAGTAAACTGACTCTTCTTACTGTCTATGTTTTGAACCATTCCTGTGACACTAGTTATAGATTCCGATGCTCCACTTCAGGTTTACTGTATCCCTCTGACCTTCTTATTGATGATGAAACACAGAAATTGCATCGGAATTAAATAGAAAAGTCACAATGCCGACTTAAGTAAAAGAAAACTAACTCTTCTAACTATGTTTGAACCATTCCTGTTACACTAGTTATAGATTCCGATGCTTCACTTCAGGTTTACTGTATCCCTCTGACCTTCGTATTGACGATGAAACACACAATTTGCAACGGAATTAAATACAAAATGCACAATGCCGACTTAAGTACAAGAAAATTGAGTCTTCTTACTGTCTATGTTTTGAACCATTCCTGTGACACTAGTTATAGATTCCGATGCTTCACTTAAGGTTTACTGTATCCCTTCGATTTTCTTATAGACGATGAAACACTGAAATTGCATCGGAATTAAATACAAAATGCACAGTGCCGACTTAAGTACAAGAAAACTGACTCTTCTTACTGTCTATGTTTTGAACCATTCCTGTGACACTTGTTATAGATTCCGATGCTTCACTTCAGTTTTACTGTATGCCTCTGACCTTCTTATTGACGATGAAACACAGAAATTGCATCGGAATTAAATACAAACATCACAATGCCGACTTAAGTACAAGAAAACTGACTCTTTTTACTGTCTATGCCTTGAACCATTCCTGTGACACAAGTCATAGATTCCGATGCTTCACTTTAGTTTTACTGTATCCCTCTGACCTTCTTATTGGCGAAGAAAATCAGATATTGCATCGGAAATAAATACAAAGGGCACAATGCCGACTTAATTACAAGAAAAATGACTCTTCTTACTGTCTATGTTTTGAACCATACCTGTGACACTAGTTATTGATTCCGATGCTTCACTTCAGGTTTACTGTATCCCTCTGACCTTCTTATTGACGATGAAACACAGAAATTACATCGGATATAGATATAAAAGGCACAATGCCGATTTAAGTACAAGAAAACTGACCCTTCTTACTGTCTATGTTTTGAACCATTCCTGTGACACTAGTAATAGATTCCGATGTTTCACTTCAGGTTTACTGTATGCCTCTGACTTTCTTATTGACTGTGAAACACTGAAATTGTATCGGAATTAAATACAAAAGGCACAATGCCGACTTAAGTACAAGAAAACTGACTCTTGTTACTGTCTATGTTTTGAACCATTCCTGGGACACTAGTTATAGATTCCGATGCTTCACGTCAGGTTTACTGTATCCCTCTGACCTTCTTATTGACGATGAAACACAGAAATTGCATCGGAATTAAATACAAAAGGCACAATGCCGACTTAAGTACAAGAAAACTGTCTCTTCTTACTGTCTATGTTGTGAACAATTCATGTGACACTCGTTATAGATTCCGTTGCTTTACTTCAGGTTTACTGTATCCCTCTGACCTTCTTATTGACGATGAAACACAGAAATTGCTTCGGAATTAAATACAAAAGTCACGATGCCGACTTAAGTAAAAGAAAACTAACTCTTCTAACTGTCTATGTTTGAACCGTTCCTGTTACACTAGTTATAGGTTCCGATGCTTCACTACAGGTTTACTGTATCCCTCTGACCTTCGTATTGACGATGAAACACACAATTTGCAACGGAATTAAATACAAAATGCACAATGCCGACTTAAGTACAAGAAAATTGACTCTTCTTACTGTCTATGATTTGAACCATTCCTGTGACACTAGTTATAGATTCCGATGCTTCACTTCAGGTTTACTGTATCCTTCTGAAGTTCTTATTGACGATGAAACACAGAAATTGCATCGGAATTAAATACAATAGGCACAATGCCGACTTAAGTACAGGATAACTGACTCTTCTTACTGTGTAAGTTTTGAATAATTCCTGTGACACTAGTTATTGAATCCTATGCTTCACTTCAGGTTTACTGTATCCCTCTGACCTTCTTATTGACGATGAAACACAGAAATTGCATCAGAATTAAATACAAAAGGCACAATGCCGACTTAAATACAAGAAAACTGACTCTTCTTACTGTCTATGTTTGAACCATTCCTGTGACACTAGTCATAGATTCCGATGCTTCACTTCAGGTTTACTGTATCCCTCTGACCTTCTTATTGACGATGAAACACAGAAATTACATCGGAATTAAATAGAAAAGTCACAATGCCGACTTAAGTACAAGAAAACTGACTCTTCTTACTGTCTATGTCTTGAACCATTCCTGTGACACAAGTTATAGATTCCGATGCTTCACTTTAGGTTTACTGTATCCCTCTGACCATCTTCTTGACGATGAAAAACGGATATTGCATCGGAAATAAATACAAACAGCACAATGCCGACTTAATTACAAGAAAAATGACTCTTCTTACTGTCTATGTTTTGAACCATACCTGTGACACTAGTTACAGATTCCGATGCTTCACTTCAGGTTTACTGTATACCTCTGAACTCCTTATTGACGATGAATCACAGAAATTGCATCGGAATTAAATACAAAAGGCACAATGCTGACTTAAGTACAAGAAGAATTACTCTTCTTACGGTCTATGTTTTGAACCATTCATGTGACACTAGCTATAGATTCCGATGCTTCACTTCAAGTTTACTGTATCCCTCTGACCTTCTTATTGACGATGAAACACAGAAATTGCATTGGAATTAAATACAAAAGGCACAATGCTGACTTAAGTACAAGAAAACTAACTCTTCTTACTGTCTATGTTTTGAACCATTCATGTGACACTAGTTATGGATTCCGATGCTTCACTTCAGGTTTACTGTATCCCTCTGACCTTCTTTTTGACGATGAAACACAGAAATTGCATCGGAATTAAATACAAAAGGCACAATGCCGACTTAAGTACAAGAAAACTGACTCTTCTTACTGTCTATGTTGTGAACCTTTCCTGTGACACTAGTTATAGATTCCGATGGTTCACTTCAGGGTTACTGTATCCCTCTGACCTTCTTATTGACGATGAAACACAGAAATTGCATCGGAATTATATACAAAAGGCACAATGCGGATTTAAGTACAAGAAAACTGACTCTTCTTAATGTCTATGTTTTGAACCATTCCAGTGACACTAGTTATTGATTCCGATGCTTCACTTCAGGTTTACTGTATCCTTCCGGCCTTCTTATTGACGATGAAACACAGAAATTGCATCGGAATTAAATAGAAAAGTCACAATGCCGACTTAAGTAAAAGAAAACTAACTCTTCTAACTGTCTATGTTTGAACTATTCCTGTTACACTAGTTATAGATTCCGATGCTTCACTTCAGGTTTACTGTATCCCTCTGACCTTCGTATTGACGATGAAACACACAATTTGCAACGGAATTAAATACAAAATGCACAATGCCGACTTAAGTACAAGAAAATTGACTCTTCTTACTGTCTATGTTTTGAACCATTCCTGTGACACTAGTTATAGATTCCGATGCTTCACTTCAGGTTTACTGTATCCCTCTGACCTTCTTATTGACGATGAAACACAGAAATTGCATCGGAATTAAATAGAAGAGTCACAATGCCGACTTAAGTACAAGAAAACTGACTCTTCTTACTGTCTATGGATTGAACCATTCCTGTGACACAAGTTATAGATTCCGATGCTTCACTTTAGGTTTACTGTATCCCTCTGACCATCTTCTTGACGATGAGAAACAGATATTGCATCGGAAATAAATACAAAAGGCACAATGCCGACTTAATTACAAGAAAAATGACTCTTCTTACTGTCTATGTTTTGAACCATACCTGTGACACTAATTACAGATTCCAATGCTTCACTTCAGGTTTACTGTATACCTCTGACCTCCTTATTGACGATGAATCACAGAAATTGCATCGGAATTAAATACAAAAGGCACAATGCTGACTTAAGTACAAGAAAAATGACTCTTCTTACTGTCTATGTTTTGAACCATCCCTGTGACACTAGTTATAGATTCCGATGCTTCACTCCAAGTTTACTGTATCCCTCTGACCTTCTTATTGACGATGAAACACAGAAATTGCATTGGAATTAAATACAAAAGGCACAATGCTGACTTAAGTACAAGAAAACTGACTCTTCTTACTGTCTATGTTTTGAACCATTCATGTGACACTAGTTATGGATTCCGATGCTTCACTTCAGGTTTACTGTATCCCTCTGACCTTCTTATTGACGATGAAACACAGAAATTGCATCGGAATTAAATACAAAAGGCACAATGCCGACTTAAGTACAAGAAAACTGACCCTTCTTACTGTCTATGTTTTGAACCTTTCCTGTGAGACTAGTTATAGATTCCGATGGTACACTTCTGGGTCACTGTATCCCTCTGACCTTCTTATTGACGATGAAACACAGAAATTGCATCGGAATTAAATACAAAAGGCACAATGCCGACTTAAGTACAAGAAAACTGACTCTTCTTAATGTCTATGTTTTGAACCATTCCTGTGACACTAGTTATTGATTCCGATGCCTCACTTCAGGTTTACTGTATCCTTCCGACCTTCTTATTGACGATGAAACACAGAAATTGCATCGGAATTAAATAGAAAAGTCACAATGCCGACTTAAGTAAAAGAAAACTAACTCTTCTAACTGTCTATGTTTGAACCATTCCTGTGACACTAGTTATAGATTCCGATGCTTCACTTCAGGTTTACTGTATCCCTCTGACCTTCGTATTGACGATGAAACACACAACTTGCAACGGAATTAAATACAAAATGCACAATGCCGACTTAAGTACAAGAAAATTGACTCTTCTTACTGTCTATGTTTTGAACCATTCCTGTGACACTAGTTATAGATTCCGATGCTTCACTTCAGGTTTACTGTATCCCTTCGACCTTCTTATAGACGATGAAACATAGAAATTGCATCGGAATTAAATAGAAAAGGCACAAGATCCGACTTCAGTACAAGAAAACTGGCTCTTCTTACTGTCTATGTTTTGAACCATTCCTGTGACACTAGTTATAGATTCCGATGCTTCATTTCAGGTTTACTGTATCCCTCTGACCTTCTTATTGGCGATGAATCACAGAAATTACATCGGAATTAAATATAAACGGCACAATGCCGATTTAAGTAGAAGAAAACTGACTCTTCTTACTGTCTATGATTTGAACCATTACTGTGACACTAGTTATAGATTCCGATGCCTCCCTTCAGGTTTACTGTATCCCTCCGATCTTCTTATAGACGACGAAACATAGAAATTGCATCGGAATTAAATAGAAAGGGCATAATGCCGACTAAAGTACAAGTAAACTGACTCTTCTTACTGTCTATTTTTGAACCATTCCTGTGACACTAGTTGTAGATTCCGATGCTCCACTTCAGATTTACTGTATCCCTCTGACCTTCTTATTGATGATGAAACACTGAAATTGCATCGGAATTAAATACAAAATGCACAGTGCCGACTTAAGTACAAGAAAACTGACTCTTCTTACTGTCTATGTTTTGAACCATTCCTGTGACACTTGTTATAGATTCCGATGCTTCACTTCAGTTATACTGTATGCCTCTGACCTTCTTTTTGACGATGAAACGCAGAAATTGCATCGGAATTAAATACAAACATCACAATGCCGACTTAAGTACAAGAAAACTGAATCTTTTTACTGTCTATGCCTTGAACCATTCCTGTGACACAAGTCATAGATTCCGATGCTTCACTTTAGATTTACTGTATCCCTCTGACCTTCTTATTGGCGATGAAAATCAGATATTGCATCGGAAATAAATACAAAGGGCACAATGCCGACTTAATTACAAGAAAAATGACTCTTCTTACTGTCTATGTTTTGAACCATACCTGTGACACTACTTATTGATTCCGATGCTTCACTTCAGGTTTACTGTATCCCTCTGACCTTCTTATTGACGATGAAACACAGAAATTACATCGGAATTAGATATAAAAGGCACAATGCCGATTTAAGTACAAGAAAACTGACACTTCTTACTGTCTATGTTTTGAACCATTTCTGTGACACTAGTAATAGATTCCGATGTTTCACTTCAGGTTTACTGTATGCCTCTGACTTTCTTATTGACTGTGAAACACTGAAATTGTATCGGAATTAAATACAAAAGGCACAATGTCGACTTAAGTACAAGAAAACTGACTCTTGTTACTGTATATGTTTTGAACCATTCCTGGGACACTAGTTATAGATTCCGATGCTTCACGTCAGGTTTACTGTATCCCTCTGACCTTCGTATTGACGATGAAACACACAATTTGCAACGGAATTAAATACAAAATGCACAATGCCGACTGAAGTACAAGAAAATTGACTCTTCTTACTGTCTATGCTTTGAACCATTCCTGTGACACTAGTTATAGATTCCGATGCTTCACTTCAGGTTTACTGTATCCTTCTGAAGTTCTTATTGACGATGAAACACAGAAATTGCATCGGAATTAAATACAATAGGCACAATGCCGACTTAAGTACAAGATAACTTACTCTTCTTACTGTGTAAGTTTTGAACCATTCCTGTGACACTAGTTATTGAATCCTATGCTTCACTTCAGGTTTACTGTATCCCTCTGACCTTCTTATTGACGATGAAACACAGAAATTGCATCAGAATTAAATACAAAAGGCACAATGCCGACTTAAATACAAGAAAACTGACTCTTCTTACTGTCTATGTTTGAACCATTCCTGTGACACTAGTCATAGATTCCGATGCTTCACTTCAGGTTTACTGTATCCCTCTGACCTTCTTATTGACGATGAAACACAGAAATTACATCGGAATTAAATAGAAAAGTCACAATGCCGACTTAAGTACAAGAAAACTGACTCTTCTTACTGTCTATGTCTTGAACCATTCCTGTGACACAAGTTATAGATTCCGATGCTTCACTTTAGGTTTACTGTATCCCTCTGACCATCTCCTTGACGATGAAAAACAGATATTGCATCGGAAATAAATACAAAAGGCACAATGCCGACTTAATTACAAGAAAAATGACTCTTCTTACTGTCTATGTTTTGAGCCATACCTGTGACACTAATTACAGATTCCAATGCTTCACTTCAGGTTTACTGTATACCTCTGACCTCCTTATTGACAATGAATCACAGAAATTGCATCGGAATTAAATACAAAACGCACAATGCTGACTTAAGTACAAGAAAAATGACTCTTCTTACTGTCTATGTTTTGAACCATTCCTGTGACACTAGTTATAGATTCCGATGCTTCACTTCAGGTTTACTGTATCCCTCTGACCTTCTTTTTGACGATGAAACACAGAAATTGCATCGGAATTAAATACAAAAGGCACAATGCCGACTTAAGTACAAGAAAACTGACTCTTCTTACTGTCTATGTTTTGAACCTTTCCTGTGACACTAGTTATAGATTCCGATGGTTCACTTCAGGGTTACTGTATCCCTCTGACCTTCTTATTGACGATGAAACACAGAAATTGCATCGGAATTAAATACAAAAGGCACAATGCCGACTTAAGTACGAGAAAACTGACTCTTCTTAATGACTATGTTTTGAACCATTCCTGTGACACTAGTTATTGATTCCGATGCTTCACTTCAGGTTTACTGTATCCTTCCGGCCTTCTTATTGACGATGAAACACAGATATTGCATCGGAATTAAATAGAAAAGTCACAATGCCGACTTAAGTAAAAGAAAACTAACTCTTCTAACTGTCTATGTTTGAACCATTCCTGTTACACTAGTTATAGATTCCGATGCTTCACTTCAGGTTTACTGTATCCCTCTGACCTTCGTATTGACGATGAATCACACAATTTGCAACGGAATTAAATACAAAATGCACAATGCCGACTTAAGTACAAGAAAACTGACTCTTCTTACTGTCTATGTCTTGAACCATTCCTGTGACACAAGTTATAGATTCCGATGCTTCACTTTAGGTTTACTGTATCCCTCTGACCATCTCCTTGACGATGAAAAACAGATATTGCATCGGAAATAAATACAAAAGGCACAATGCCGACTTAATTACAAGAAATATGACTCTTCTTACTGTCTATGTTTTGAACCATACCTGTGACACTAATTACAGATTCCAATGCTTCACTTCAGGT
The DNA here is from genome assembly GCF_021461385.2 of Schistocerca piceifrons. Classification (NCBI taxonomy): domain Eukaryota; kingdom Metazoa; phylum Arthropoda; class Insecta; order Orthoptera; family Acrididae; genus Schistocerca; species Schistocerca piceifrons. Next base: position 17,174,746 of record NW_025727396.1, on the reverse strand, counting down.
TTACTGTACACCTCTGACCTCCTTATTGACGATGAATCACAGAAATTGCATCGGAATTAAATACAAAAGGCACAATGCTGACTTAAGTACAAGAAAAATGACTCTTCTTACTGTCTATGTTTTGAACCATTCCTGTGACACTAGTTATAGATTCCGATGCTTCACTTCAAGTTTACTGTATCCCTCTGACCTTCTTATTGACGATGAAACACAGAAATTGCATTGGAATTAAATACAAAAGGCACAATGCTGACTTAAGTACAAGAAAACTGACTCTTCTTACTGTCTATGTGTTGAAGCATTCATGTGACACTAGTTATGGATTCCGATGCTTCACTTCAGGTTTACTGTATCCCTCTGACCTTCTTTTTGACGATGAAACACAGAAATTGCATCGGAATTAAATACAAAAGTCACAATGCCGACTTAAGTACAAGAAAACTGACTCTTCTTACTGTCTATGTTTTGAACCTTTCCTGTGAGACTAGTTATAGATTCCGATGGTACACTTCTGGGTCACTGTATCCCTCTGACCTTCTTATTGACGATGAAACACAGAAATTGCATCGGAATTAAATACAAAAGGCACAATGCCGACTTAAGTACAAGAAAACTGACTCTTCTTAATGTCTATGTTTTGAACCATTCCTGTGACACTAGTTATTGATTAAGATGCCTCACTTCAGGTTTACTGTATCCTTCCGACCTTCTTATTGACGATGAAACACAGAAATTGCATCGGAATTAAATAGAAAAGTCACAATGCCGACTTAAGTAAAAGAAAACTAACTCTTCTAACTGTCTATGTTTGAACCATTCCTGTGACACTAGTTATTGATTCCGATGCCTCACTTCAGGTTTACTGTATCCCTCTGACCTTCGTATTGACGATGAAACACACAATTTGCAACGGAATTAAATACAAAATGCACAATGCCGACTTAAGTACAAGAAAATTGACTCTTCTTACTGTCTATGTTTTGAACCATTCCTGTGACACTAGTTATAGATTCCGATGCTTCACTTCAGGTTTACTGTATCCCTTCGAACTTCTTATAGACGATGAAACATAGAAATTGCATCGGAATTAAATAGAAAAGGCACAAGATCCGACTTCAGTACAAGAAAACTGGCTCTTCTTACTGTCTATGTTTTGAACCATTCCTGTGACACTAGTTATAGATTCCGATGCTTCATTTCAGGTTTACTGTATCCCACTGACCTTCTTATTGGCGATGAATCACAGAAATTACGTCGGAATTAAATATAAACGGCACAATGCCGATTTAAGTACAAGAAAACTGACTCTTCTTACTGTCTATGATTTGAACCATTACTGTGACACTAGTTATAGATTCCGATGCTTCACTTCAGGTTCACTGTATCCCTCTGACCTTCTGTTTGACGATGAAACACAGAAATTGCATCGGAATTAAATACAAAAGGCACAATTCCGACTTAAGTACAAGAAAACTGACTCTTCTTACTGTCTATGATTTGAACCATTCCTGTGACACTAGTTATAGATTCCGATGCTTCACTTCAGGTTTACTGTATCCCTCCGATCTTCTTATAGACGATGAAACATAGAAATTGCATCGGAATTAAATAGAAAGGGCACAATGCCGACTAAAGTACAAGTAAACCGACTCTTCTTACTGTCTATGTTTTGAACCATTCCTGTGACACTAGTTATAGATTCCGATGCTCCACTTCAGGTTTATAGTATCCCTGTGACCTTCTTATTGATGATGAAACACTGAAATTGCATCGGAATTAAATACAAAATGCACAGTGCCGACTTAAGTACAAGAAAACTGACTCTTCTTACTGTCTATGTTTTGAACCATTCCTGTGACACTTGTTATAGATTCCGATGCTTCACTTCAGTTTTACTGTATGCCTCTGACCTTCTTATTGACGATGAAACACAGAAATTGCATCGGAATTAAATACAAACATCACAATGCCGACTTAAGTACAAGAAAACTGACTCTTTTTACTGTCTATGCCTTGAACCATTCCTCTGACACAAGTTATAGTTTCCGATGCTTCAAATTAGGAGTACTGTATCCCTCTGACCTTCCTATTGGCGATGAAAATCAGATATTGCATCGGAAATAAATACAAAGGGCACAATGCCGACTTAATTACAAGAAGAATGACTCTTCACACTGCCTATGTTTTGAACCATACCTGTGACACTAGTTATTGATTCCGATGCTTCACTTCAGGTTTACTGTATCACTCTGACCTTCTTATTGACGATGAAACACAGAAATTACATCGGAATTAGATATAAAAGGCACAATGCCGATTTAAGTACAAGAAAACTGACTCTTCTTACTGTCTATGTTTTGAACCATTCCTGTGACACTAGTAATAGATTCCGATGTTTCACTTCAGGTTTACTGTATGCCTCTGACTTTCTTATTGACTGTGAAACACTGAAATTGTATCGGAAGTAAATACAGAAGGCACAATGCCGACTTAAGTACAAGAAAACTGACGATGAAACACAGAAATTACATCGGAATTAGATATAAAACGCACAATGCCGATTTAAGTACAAGAAAACTGACTCTTCTTACTGTCTATGTTTTGAACCATTCCTGTGACACTAGTAATAGATTCCGATGTTTCACTTCAGGTTTACTGTATGCCTCTGACTTTCTTATTGACTGTGAAACACTGAAATTGTATCGGAATTAAATACAAAAGGCACAATGCCGACTTAAGTACAAGAAAACTGACTATTGATACTGTCTATGTTTTGAACCATTCCTGGGACACTAGTTATAGATTCCGATGCTTCACGTCAGGTTTACTGTATCCCTCTGACCTTCTTATTGACGATGAAACACAGAAATTGCATCGGATTTAAATACAAAAGGCACAATGCCGACTTAAGTACAAGAAAACTGACTCTTCTCACTGTCTATGTTGTGAACAATTCATGTGACACTCGTTATAGATTCCGTTGCTTTACTTCAGGTTTACTGTATCCCTCTGACCTTCTTATTGACGATGAAACACAGAAATTGCTTCGGAATTAAATACAAAAGGCACAATGCCGTCTTAAGTACGAGATAACTGATCCTTCTTACTGTCTGTGGTTTGAACCATTCCTGTTACACTAGTTATAGATTCCGATGCTTCACTTCAGGTTTACTGTATCCCTCTGACCTTCCTATTGACGATGAAACGCAGAAATAGCATCGGAATTAAAGAGAAAAGGCACAATGCCGACCTAAGTACAAGAAAACTGACTCTTCTTTATGTCTATGATTTGAACCATTCCTGTGACACTAGTTATTGATTCCGATGCTTCACTTCCGGTTTACTGTATCCCTCCGACCGTCTTATTGACGATGAAACACAGAAATTGCATCGGAATTAAATAGAAAAGTCACAATGCCGACTTAAGTACAAGAAAACTAACTCTTCTAACTGTCTATGTTTGAACCATTCCTGTTACACTAGTTATAGTTTCCGATGCTTCACTTCAGGTTTACTGTATCCTTCTGAAGTTCTTATTGACGATGAAACACAGAAATTGCATCGGAATTAAATACAATAGGAACAATGCCGACTTAAGTACAAGATAACTGACTCTTCTTACTGTGTAAGATTTGAACCATTCCTGTGACACTAGTTATTGAATCCTATGCTTCACTTCAGGTTTACTGTATCCCTCTGACCTTCTTATTGACGATGAAACACAGAAATTGCATCAGAATTAAATAGAAAATGCACAATGCCGACTTAAGTACAAGAAAACTGACTCCTCTTACTGTCTATGTTTGAACCATTCCTGTGATACTAGTCTTAGATTCCGATGCTTCACTTCAGGTTTACTGTATCCCTCTGACCTTCTTATTGACGATGAAACACAGAAATTGCATCGGAATTAAATAGAAAAGTCACAATGCCGACTTAAGTACCAGAAAACTGACTCTTCTTACTGTCTATGCCTTGAACCATTCCTGTGACACAAGTTATAGATTCCGATGCTTCACTTTAGGTTTACTGTATCCCGCTGACCATCTTCTTGACGATGAAAAACAGATATTGCATCGGAAATAAATACAAAATGCACAATGCCGACTTAATTACAAGAAAAATGACTCTTCTTACTGTCTATGTTTTGAACCATACCTGTGACACTAGTTACAGATTCCGATGCTTCACTTCAGGTTTACTGTATACCTCTGACCTCCTTATTGACGATGGATCACAGAAATTGCATCGGAATTAAATACAAAATGCACAATGCTGACTTAAGTACAAGAAAAATGACTCTTCTTACTGTCTATGCTTTGAACCATTCATGTGACACTACTTATAGATTCCGATGCTTCACTTCAAGTTTACTGTATCCCTCTGACCTTCCTATTGACGATGAAACACAGAAATTGCATTGGAATTAAATACAAAAGGCACAATGCTGACTTAAGTACAAGAAAACTGACTCTTCTTACTGTCTATGTTTTGAACCATTCATGTGACACTAGTTATGGATTCCGATGCTTCACTTCAGGTTTACTGTATCCCTCTGACCTTCTTTTTGACGATGAAACACAGAAATTGCATCGGAATTAAATACAAAAGGCACAATGCCGACTTAAGTACAAGAAAACTGACTCTTCTTACTGTCTATGTTTTGAACCATTCCTGTGACACTAGTGATAGATTCCGATGGTTCACTTCAGGGTTACTGTATCCCTCTGACCTACTTATTGACGATGAAACACATAAATTGCATCGGAATTAAATACAAAAGGCACAATGCCGACTTAAGTAGAAGAAAACTGACTCTTCTTACTGTCTATGCTTTGAACCATTCCTGTGACACTAGTTATAGATTCCGATGCTTCACTTCAGGTTCACTGTATCCCTCTGACCTTCTTATTGACGATGAAGCACCGAAATTGCATCGGAATTAAATACAAAAGGCACAATGCCGACTTAAGTACAAGAAAACTGCCTCTTCTTACTGTCTATGTTTTGAACAATTCATGTGACACTCGTTATAGATTCCAATGCTTTACTTCAGGTTTACTGTATCCCTCTGACCTTCTTATTGACGATGAAACACAGATATTGCTTCGGAATTAACTACAATAGGCACAATGCCGACTTAAGTACAAGATAACTGACTATTCTTGCTGTCAATATTTTGAACCATTCCTGTGACACTAGTTATAGATTCCGATGCTTCACTTCAGGTTTACTGTAACCCTTCGACCTTCTTATAGACGATGATACATAGAAATTGCATCGGAATAAATAGAAAAGGCACAAGGCCGACTTCAGTACAAGAAAACTGACTCTTCTTACTGTCTATGTTTTGAACCATTACTGTGACACTAGTTATAGATTCCGATGCTTCACTTCAGGTTCACTGTATCCCTCTGACCTTCTCTTTGACGGTGAAACAAAGAAATTGCATCCGAATGAAATACAAAAGTCACAATTCCGACTTAAGTACGAGAAAACTGACTCTTCTTACTGTCTATGTTTTGAACCATTCCTGTGACACTAGTTATAGATTCCGATGCTTCACTTCAGGTTTACTGTATCCCTCCGACCTTTTATAGACGATGAAACATAGAAATTGGATCGGAATTAAATAGAAAAGGCACAATGCCGACTTAAGTACAAGAAAACTGACTCTTCTTAATGTCTATGTTTTGAACCATTCCTGTGACACTAGTTATAGATTCTGATGCTTCACTTCAGGTTTACTGTGTCCCTCTGACCTTCTTATTGACGATGAAACACAGAAATTACATCGGAATTAAATAGAAAAGTCACAATGCCGACTTAAGTACAAGGAAACTGACTCTTCTTACTGTTATGTTTTGAACCATACCTGTGACACTAGTTACAGATTCCGATGCTTCACTTCAGGTTTACTGTATACCTCTGACCTTCTTATTGACGATGAATCACAGAAATTGCATCGGAATTAAATACAAAAGGCACAGTGCTGACTTAAGTACAAGAAAAATGACTCTTCTTACTGTCTATGTTTTGAAACATTCATGTGACACTAGTTATAGATTCCGATGCTTCACTTCAAGTTTACTGTATCCCTCTGACCTTCTTATTGACGATGAAACACAGAAATTGCATCGGAATTAAATACAAAAGGCACAAGGCCGACTTCAGTACAAGAAAACTGACTCTTCTTACTGTCTATGTTTTGAACCATTCCTGTGACACTAGTTATAGATTCCGATGCTTCACTTCAGGTTTACTGTATCCCTCTGACCTTCTCATTGACGATGAAACACAGAAATTACATCGGAATTAGATATAAAAGGCACAATGCCGATTTAAGTACAAAAAACTGACTCTTCTTACTGTCTATGTTTTGAACCATTACTGTGACACTAGTTATAGATTCCGATCCTTCACTTCAGGTTCACTGTATCCCGCTGACCTTTTTTTTTGACGATGAAGCACAGAAATTGCATCGGAATTAAATACAAAAGTCACAATTCCGACCTAAGTACAAGAAAACTGACTCTTCTTACTGTCTATGCTTTGAACCATTCCTGTGACACTAGTTATAGATGCCGATGCTTCACTTCAGGTTTACTGTATGCCTCTGACTTTCTTATTGACTATGAAACACTGAAATTGCATCGGAATTAAATACAAGAGGCACAATGCCGACTTCACTACAAGAAGACAGACTCTTCTTTCTGTCTATGTTTTGAACCATTCCTGTGACACTAGTTATAGATTCCGATGCTTCACTTGAGGTTTACTGTATCCCTCTGACCTTCTTATTGACGATGAAACACAGAGATTGCATCGGAATTAAATACAAAAGGCACAATGCCGATTTAAGTACAAGAAAACTGACTCCTCTTACTGTCTACTTTTTGAACCATTCCTGTGACACCAGTTATAGATTGCGATGCTTCACTTCAGGTGTACTGTATGCCTCTGACCTTCTTAGTGACGACGAAACACAGAAATTGCATTGGAATCAAATACAAAAGGCACAATGCTGACTTAAGTACAAGAAAACTGAATCTTCTTACTGTCTATGTATTGAACCACTTCTGTGACACTAGTTATAGATTCCGATGCTTCACTTCTGGTTTACTGTATCCCTCTGACCTTCTTATTGACGATGAAACACAGAAATTGCATTGGAATCAAATACAAAAGGCACAATGCTGACTTAAGGACAAGAAAACTGAATCTTCTTACTGTCTATGTTTTGAACCATTCATGTGACACTAGTTATGGATTCCGATGCTTCACTTCAGGTTTACTGTATCCCTCTGACCTTCTTTTTGACGATGAAACACAGAAATTGCATCGGAATTAAATACAAAAGGCACAATGCCGACTTAAGTACAAGAAAACTGACTCTTCTTACTGTCTATGTTTTGAACCATTCCTGTGACACTAGTTATAGATTCCGATGCTTCACTTCAGGGTTACTGTATCCCTCTGACCTTCCTATTGACGATGAAACACAGAAATTGCATCGGAATTAAATACAAAAGGCACAATGCCGACTTAAATACAAGAAAACTGACTCTTCTTACTGTCTATGTTTTGAACCATTCCTGTGACACTAGTTATAGATTCCGATGCTTCACTTCAGGTTCACTGTATCCCTCTGACCTTCTTATTGACGATGAAACACCGAAATTGCATCGGAATTAAATACAAAAGGCACAGCGCCGACTTAAGTACAAGAAAACTGACTCTTCTTACTGTCTATGTTTTGAACCATTTATGTGACACTCGTTATAGATTCCGATGCTTTACTTCAGGTTTACTGTATCCCTCTGACATTCTTATTGACGATGAAACACAGACATTGCTTCGGAATGAAACACAAAATGCACAAGGCCGACTTCAGTACAAGAAAACTGACTCTTCTTACTGTCTATGTTTTGAACCATTCCTGTGACACTAGTTATAGATTCCGATGCTTCGCTTCAGGTTTACTGTATCCCTCCGACCTTCTTATAGACGATGAAACATAGACATAGCATCGGAATTAAATAGAAAAGGCACAATGCCGACTTAAGTACAAGTAAACTGACTCTTCTTACTGTCTATGTTTTGAACCATTCCTGTGACACTAGTTATAGATTCCGATGCTCCACTTCAGGTTTACTGTATCCCTCTGACCTTCTTATTGATGATGAAACACTGAAATTGCATCGGAATTAAATACAAAATGCACAGTGCCGACTTAAGTACAAGAAAACTGACTCTTCTTACTGTCTATGTTTTGAACCATTCCTGTGACACTTGTTATAGATTCCGATGCTTCACTTCAGTTTTACTGTATGCCTCTGACCTTCTTATTGACGATGAAACACAGAAATTGCTTCGGAATTAAATACAAACATCACAATGCCGACTTAAGTACAAGAAAACTGACTCTTCTTACTGTCTATGTTTTGAACCATTCATGTGACACTAGTTATGGATTCCGATGCTTCACTTCAGGTTTACTGTATCCCTCTGACCTTCTTTTTGACGATGAAACACAGAAATTGCATCGGAATTAAATACAAAAGGCACAATGCCGACTTAAGTACAAGAAAACTGACTCTTCTTACTGTCTATGTTTTGAACCATTCCTGTGACACTAGTTATAGATTCCGATGCTTCACTTCAGGGTTACTGTATCCCTCTGACCTTCCTATTGACGATGAAACACAGAAATTGCATCGGAATTAAATATAAAAGGCACAATGCCGACTTAAATACAAGAAAACTGACTCTTCTTACTGTCTATGTTTTGAACCATTCCTGTGACACTAGTTATAGATTCCGATGCTTCACTTCAGGTTTACTGTATCCCTCCGACCTTCTTATAGACGATGAAACATAGACATAGCATCGGAATTAAATAGAAAAGGCACAATGCCGACTTAAGTACAAGTAAACTGACTCTTCTTACTGTCTATGTTTTGAACCATTCCTGTGACACTAGTTATAGATTCCGATGCTCCACTTCAGGTTTACTGTATCCCTCTGACCTTCTTATTGATGATGAAACACTGAAATTGCATCGGAATTAAATACAAAATGCACAGTGCCGACTTAAGTACAAGAAAACTGACTCTTCTTACTGTCTATGTTTTGAACCATTCCTGTGACACTTGTTACAGATTCCGATGCTTCACTTCAGTTTTACTGTATGCCTCTGACCTTCTTATTGACGATGAAACACAGAAATTGCTTCGGAATTAAATACAAACATCACAATGCCGACTTAAGTACAAGAAAACTGACTCTTCTTACTGTCAATGTGTGAACCATTCCTGTGACACTAGTTATAGATTCTGATGCTTCACTTCAGGTTTACTGTATCCCTCTGACCTTCTTATTGACGATGAAACACAGAAATTGCATCGGAATTAAATAGAAAAGTCACAATGCCGACTTAAGTACAAGAAAACTGACTCTTTTTACTGTCTATGCCTTGAACCATTCCTGTGACACAAGTTATAGATTCCGATGTTTCACTTCAGGTTTACTGTATCCCTCTGACCTTCTTATTGACGATGAAACACAGAAATTACATCGGAATTAGATATAAATGGCACAATGCCGATTTAAGTACAAGAAAACTGACTCTTCTTACTGTCTATGTTTTGAACCATTCCTGTGACACTAGTAATAGATTCCGATGTTTCACTTCAGGTTTACTGTATGCCTCTGACTTTCTTATTGACTGTGAAACACTGAAATTCTATCGGAATTAAATACAAAAGGCACAATGCCGACATAAGTACAAGAAAGCTAACTCTTGTTACTGTCTATGTTTTGAACCATTCCTGGGACACTAGTTATAGATTCCGATGCTTCACGTCAGGTTTACTGTATCCCTCTGACCTTCTTATTGACGATGACACACAGAAATTGCATCGGAATTAAATACAAAAGGTACAATGCCGACTTAAGTACAAGAAAACTGTCTCTTCTTACTGTCTATGTTGTGAACAATTCATGTAACACTCGTTATAGATTCCGTTGCTTTACATCAGGTTTACTGTATCCCTCTGACCTTCTTATTGACGATGAAACACAGAAATTGCTTCGGAATTAAATACAAAAGGCACAATGCCGTCTTAAGTACGAGATAACTGACCCTTCTTACTGTCTGTGGTTTGAACCATTCCTGTTACACTAGTTATAGAATCCGATGCTTCACTTCAGGTTTACTGTATCCCTCTGGCCTTTCTATTGACGATGAAACACAGAAATTGCATCGGAATTAAATAGAAAAGGCGCAATGCCGACCTAAGTACAAGGAAACTGACTCTTCTTAATGTCTATGTTTTGAACCATTCCTGTGACACTAGTTATTGATTCCGATACTTCACTTCAGGTTTACTGTATCCCTCCGACCTTCTTATTGACGATGAAACACAGTAATTGCATCGGACAGAAATATAAAAGTCACAATGCCGACTTAAGTACAGGAAAACTAACTCTTCTAACTGTCTATGTTTGAACCATTCCTGTTACACTAGTTATAGATTCCGATGCTTCACTTCAGGTTTACTGTATCGCTCTGACCTTCGTATTGACGATGAAACACACAATTTGCAACTGAATTAAATACAAAATGCACAATGCCGACTTAAGTACAAGAAAATTGACTCTTCTTACTGTCTATGTTTTGAACCATTCCTGTGACACTAGTTATAGATTCCGATGCTTCACTTCAGGTTTACTGTATCCTTCTGAAGTTCTTATTGACGATGAAACACAGAAATTCCATCGGAATTAAATACAATAGGCACAATGCCGACTTAAGTACAAGATAACTGACTCTTCTTACTGTGTAAGTTTTGAACCATTCCTGTGACACTAGTTATAGATTCCGATGCTTCACTTCAGGTTTACTGTATCCTTCTGAAGTTCTTATTGACGATGAAGCACAGAAATTGCATCGGAATTAAATAGAAAAGTCACAATGCCGATTTAAGTACAAGAAAACTGACACTTCTTACTGTCTATGACATGAACCACTCCTATGACACAAGTTATAGATTCCGATGCTTCACTTTAGGTTTACTGTGTCTTGTTGACTATCTTCTTGACGATGAAAAACAGATATTGCATCGGAAATAAATACAAAAGTCACAATGCCGACTTAATTACAAGAAAAATGACTCTTCTTACTGTCTATGTTTTGAACCATTCATGTGACACTAGTTATAGATTCCGATGCTTCACTTCAAGTTTACTGTATCCCTCTGACCTTCTTATTGACGATGAAACACAGAAATTGCATTGGAATTAAATACAAAAGGCACAATGCTGACTGAAGTACAAGAAAACTGACTCTTCTAACTGTCTATGTTTTGAACCATTCATGTGACACTAGTTATGGATTCCGATGCTTCACTTCAGGTTTACTGTATCCCTCTGACCTTCTTTTTGACGATGAAACACAGAAATTGCATCTGAATTAAATACAAAAGGCACAATGCCGACTTAAGTACAAGAAAACTGACTCTTCTTACTGTCTATGCTTTGAACCATTCCTGTGACACTAGTTAAAGATTCCGATGCTCCACTTCAGGTTCACTGTATCCCTCTGACCTTCTTATTGACGATGAAACACCGAAATTGCATCGGAATTAAATACAAAAGGCACAATGCCGACATAAGTACAAGAAAACTGACTCTTCTTACTGTCTACGTTTTGAACTATTCATGTGACACTCGTTATTGATTTCGATGCTTTACTTCAGGTTTACTGTATCCCTCTGACCTTCTTATTGACGATGAAACACAGAAATTGCTTCGGAATTAAATAGAAAAGGCACAATGCTGACTTAACTACAAGATAACTGACTCTTCTTACTGTCAATGTTTTGAACCATTCCTCTGACACTAGTTATAGATTCCGATGCTTTACTTCAGGTTTACTGTATCCCTTCGACCTTCTTATAGACGATGAAACATGGAAATTGCATCGGAATTAAGTAGAAAAAGGCACAACGCCGACTTAAGTACAAGAAAACTGACTCTTCTTACTGTCTATGTTTTGAACCATTCCTGTGACACTAGTTATAGATTCTGATGCTTCATTTCAGGTTTTCTGTATCCCTCTGACCTTCTTATTGACGATGAATCACAGAAATTACATCGGAATTAAATATAAAAGGCACAATGCCGATTTAAGTACAAGAAAACTGACTCTTCTTACTGTCTATGTTTTGAACCATTACTGTGACACTAGTTATAGAATCCGATGCTTCACTTCAGGTTCACTGTATCCCTCTGACCTTCTTTTTGGTGATGAAACAAAGAAATTGCATCGGAATTAAATACAAAAGGCACAATTCCGACTTAAGTACAAGAAAACTGACTCTTCTTACTGTCTATGTTTTGAACCATTCCTGTGACACTAGTTATAGATTCCGATGCTTCACTTCAGGTTTACTGTATCCCTCCGACCTTCTTATAGACGATGAAACATAGAAATTGCATCGGAATTAAATAGAAAAGGCACAATGCCGCCTGAAGTATAAGTAAACTGACTCCTCTTACTGTCTATGTTTTGAACCATTCCTGTGACACTAGTTATAGATTCCGATGCTCCACTTTAGGTTTACTGTATCCCTCTGACCTTCTTATTGATGATGAAACACTGAAATTGCATCGGAATTAAATACAAAATGCACAGTGCCGACTTAAGTACAAGAAAACTGAATCTTCTTACTGTCTATGTTTTGAACCATTCCTGTGACACTTGTTATAGATTCCGATGCTTCACTTAAGGTTTACTGTATCCCTCCGACCTTCTTATAGACGATGAAACATAGAAATTGCATCAGAATTAAATAGAAAAGGCAAAAGGCAGACTTCAGTACAAGAAAACTGACTCTTCTTACTGTCTATGTTTTGAACCATTCCTGTGACACGAGTTATAGATTATGATGCTTCATTTCAGGTTTACTGTATCCCTCTGACCTTCTTATTGACGATGAAACAAAGTAATTGCATCGGAATTAAATACAAAAGGCACAATTCCGACTTAAGTACAAGAAAACTGACTCTTCTTACTGCCTATGTTTTGAACCATTCCTGTGACACTAGTTATAGATTCCGATGCTTCACTTCAGGTTTACTGTATCCCTCCGACCTTCTTATAGACGATGAAACATATAAATTGCATCGGAATTAAATAGAAGAGGCACAATGGAAACTTAAGTACAAGTACACTGACTCCTCTTACTGTCTATGTTTTGAACCATTCCTGTGACACTAGTTATAGATTCCGATGCTGCACTTCAGGTTTACTGTATCCCTCTGACCTTCATATTGATGATGAAACACTGACATTGCATCGGAATTAAATACAAATTGCACAGTGCCGACTTAAGTACAAGAAAACTGACTCTTCTTACTGTCTATGTTTTGAACCATTCCTGTGACACTAGTGATAGATTCCGATGGTTCACTTTGGGGTTACTGTATCCCTCTGACCTTCTTATTGACGATGAAACACAGAAATTGCATCGGAATTAAATACAAAAGGCACAATGCCGACTTAAGTACAAGAAAACTGACTCTTCTTACTGTCTATGTTTTGAACCATTCCTGTGACACTAGTTATAGATTCCGATGCATCACTTCAGGTTCACTGTATCCCTCTGACCTTCTTATTGACGATGAAACACCGAAATTGCATCGGAATTAAATACAAAAGGCACAATGCCGACTTAAGTACAAGAAAACTGACTCTTCTTACTGTCTATGTTTTGAACCATTCATGTGACACTCGTTATAGATTCCGATGCTTTACTTCAGGTTTACTGTATCCCTCTGACATTTTTATTGACGATGAAACACAGAAATTGCTTCGGAATTAAATACAAAAGGCACAATGCCGACTTAAGTACAAGATAACTGACTCTCCTTACTGTCAATGTTTTGAACCATTCCTGTGACACTAGTTATAGATTCCGATGCTTCACTTCAGGTTTACTGTATCCCTTCGACCTTCGTACAGACGATGAAACATAGAAATTGCATCGGAATTAAATAGAAAAGCACAAGGCAGACTTCAGTACAAGAAAACTGACTCTTCTTACTGTCTATGTTTTGAACCATTCCTGTGACACTAGTTATAGATTATGATGCTTCATTTCAGGTTTACTGTATCCCTCTGACCTTCTTATTGACGATGAATCACAGAAAATACATCGGAATTAAATATAAAAGGCACAATGCCGATTTAAGTACAAGAAAACTGACTCTTCTTACTGTCTATGTTTTGAACCATTACTGTGACACTAGTTATAGAATCCGATGCTTCACTTCAGGTTCACTGTATCCCTCTGACCTTCTTTTTGGTGATGAAACAAAGAAATAGCATCGGAATTAAATACAAAAGGCACAATTCCGACTTAAGTACAAGAAAACTGACTCTTCTTACTGTCTATGTTTTGAACCATTCCTGTGACACTAGTTATAGATTCCGATGCTTCACTTCAGGTTCACTGTATCCCTCTGACCTTCTTTTTGGTGATGAAACAAAGAAATTGCATCGGAATTAAATACAAAAGGCACAATTCCGACTTAAGTACAAGAAAACTGACTCTTCATACTGTCTATGTTTTGAACCATTCCTGTGACACTTGTTATAGATTCCGATGCTTCACTTCAGTATTACTGTATGCCTCCGACCTTCTTATTGACGATGAAACACTGAAATTGCATCGGGATTAAATACAAAATGCACAGTGCCGACTTAAGTACAAGAAAACTGACCCTTCTTACTGTCTATGTTTTGAACCATTCCTGTGACACTAGTTATAGATTCCGATGCTTCACTTCAGGTTTACTGTATCCCTCCGACCTTCTTATAGACGATGAAACATAGAAATTGCATCGGAATTATATAGAAAAGGCACAATGCCGCCTTAAGTACAAGTAAACTGACTCCTCTTACTGTCTATGTTTTGAACCATTCCTGTGACACTAGTTATAGATTCCGATGCTCCACTTCAGGTTTACTGTATACCTCTGACCATCTTATTGATGATGAAACACTGAAATTGCATCGGAATTAAATACAAAATGCACAGTGCCGACTTAAGTACAAGAAAACTGACTCTTCTTACTGTCTATGTTTTGAACCATTCCTGTGACACTAGTTATAGATTCTGATGCTTCACTTCAGGTTTACTGTATCCCTCTGACCTTCTTATTGACGATGAAACACGGAAATTGCATCGGAATTAAATAGAAAAGGCACAAGGCCGACTTCAGTACAAGAAAACTGACTCTTCTTACTGTCTATGTTTTGAACCATTCCTGTGACACTAGTTATAGATTCCGATGCTTCACTTCAAGTATACTGTATCCCTCTGACCTTCTTATTGACGATGAAACACAGAAATTGCATCGGAATTAAATACAAAAGGCACAAGGCCGACTTCAGTACAAGAAAACTGACTCTTCTTACTGTCTATGTTTTGAACCATTCCTGTGACACTAGTTATAGATTCCGATGCTTTACTTCACGTTTACTGTATCCTTCTGACCTTCTTATTGACGATGAAACACAGAAATTACATCGGAATTAGATATAAAAGGCACAATGCCGATTTAAGTACAAGAAAACTGACCCTCCTTACTCTCTATGTTTTGAAAAATTACTGTGACACTAGTTATAGATTCCGATGCTTCACTTCAGGTTCACTGTATCCTTCTGACCTTCTTTTTGACGATGAAGCACAGAAATTGCATCGGAATTAAATACAAAAGGCACAATTCCGACTTAAGAACAAGAAAACTGACTCTTCTTACTGTCTATGTTTTGAACCATTCCTGTGACACTAGTTATAGATGCCGATGCTTCACTTCAGGTTTACTGTATGCCTCTGCTTTTCTTATTGACTACGAAACACTGAAATTGCATCGGTATTAAATACAAGAGGCACAATGCCGACTTCACTACAAGAAGACAGACTCTTCTTTCTGTCTATGTTTTGAACCATTCCTGTGACTCTAGTTATAGATTCCGATGCTTCACTTGAGGTTTACTGTATCCCTCTGACCTTCTTATTGACGATGAAACACAGAGATTGCATCGGAATTAAATACAAGAGGCAGAATGTCGATTTAAGTACAAGAAAACTGACTCCTCTTACTGTCTACGTTTTGAACCATTCCTGTGACACCAGTTATAGATTCCGATGCTTCACTTCAGGTTTACTGTATGCCTCTGACCTTCTTAGTGACGATGAAACACAGAATTTGCTTCGGAATTAAATACAAAAGGCACAATACCGACTTAAGTACAAGAAAACTGACTCTGCTTATTGTCTATGTATTGAACCATTTCTGTGACACTAGTTATAGATTCCGATGATTCACTTCAGGTTTACTGTATCCCTCTGACCTTCTTTTTGAGGATGAAACACAGAAATTGCATCGGAATTAAATATAAAGGCACAATGCCGACTTAAGTACAAGAAAACTGACTCTTCTTACTGTCTATGTTTTGAACCATTTATGTGACACTCGTTATAGATTCCGATGCTTTACTTCAGGTTTACTGTATCCCACTGACATTCTTATTGACGATGAAACACAGAAATTGCTTCAGAATTAAATACAAAAGGCACAATGCCGACTTAAGTACAAGATAACTGACTCTTCTTACTGTCAATGCTTTGAACCATTCCTGTGACACTACTTATAGATTCCGATGCTTCACTTCAGGTCTACTGTATCCCTCCGACCTTCTAATAGACGATGAAACATAGAAATTGCATCGGAATTAAATAGAAAAGGCACAAGGCCGACTTCAGTACAAGAAAACTGACTCTTCTTACTGCCTGTGATTTGAACCATTCCTGTGACACTTGTTATAGATTCCGATGCTTCACTTCAGGTTTACTGTATCCCTCTGACCTTCTTATTGACGATGAAACACAGAAATTACATCGGAATTAAATATAAAAGGCACAATGCCGATTTAAGTGCAAGAAAATTGACTCTTCTTACTGTCTATGTTTAGAACCATTACTGTGACACTAGTTATAGATTCCGATGCTTCACTTCAGGTTCACTGTATCCCTCTGACCTCCTTTTTGACGATGAAACACAAATTGCATCGGAATTAAATACAAAATGCACAATTCCGACTTAAGTACAAGAAAACTGACTCTTCTTACTGTCTATGTTTTGAACCATTCCTATGACACTAGTTATAGATTCCGATGCTTCACTTCAGGGTTACTGTATCCCTCTGACCTTCTTATTGACGATGAAACACAGAAATTGCATCGGAATTAAATACAAAAGGCACAATGCCGACTTAAGTACAAGAAAACTGACTCTTCTTACTGTCTATGTTTTGAACCATTCCTGTGACACTAGTTATAGATTCCGATGCTTCACTTCAGGTTCACTGTATCCCTCTGACCTTCTTATTGACGATGAAACATCGAAATTGCATCGGAATTAAATACAAAGGGCACAATGCCGACTTAAGTACAAGAAAACTGACTCTTCTTACTGTCTATGTTTTGAACCATTCATGTGACACTCGTTATAGATTTCGATGCTTTACTTCAGGTTTACTGTATCCCTGTGACCTTCGTATTGACGATGAAACAAAGAAATTGCTTCGGAATTAAATACAAAAGACACAATGCCGACTTAAGTACAAGATAACTGACTCTTCTTACTGTCAATGTTTTGAACCATTCCTGTGACACTAGTTATAGATTCCGATGCTTCACTTCAGGTTTACTGTATCCCTCCGACCTACTTATAGACGATGAAACATAGAAATTGCATAGGAATTAAATAGAAAAGGGACAATGCCGACTTAAGTACAAGAAAACTGACTCTTCTTACTGTCTATGTTTTGAACCATTCCTGTGACACTAGTTATGGATTCCGATGCTTCACTTCAGGTTTACTGTATCCCTCTGACCTTCTTATTGATGATGAAACACTGAAATTTGCATCGGAATTAAATACAAAATGCTCAATGCCCACTTAAGTACAAGAAAACTGACTCTTCTTACTTGTCTATGATTTGAACCATTCCTATGGACACTTGTTATAGATTCCGATGCTTCACTTCAGGTTTACTGTATGCCTCTGACCTTCTTACTGACGATGAAACCACAGAAATAGCATCGGAATTAAATACAAACATCACAATGCCGACTAAAGTACAAGAAAACTTACTCTTCTGACTGTCTATGTTTTGAACCATTCATGTGACACCCAATATAGATTCCGATGCTTTACTTCAGGTTTACTGTATCCCTCTGACCTTCTTACTGACGATGAAACACAGAAATTCCTTCGGTATTAAATACAAAGGGCACAATGCCGACTTAAGTACAAGATACCTGACTCTTCTTACTGTCAATGCTTTGAACCATTCCTGTGACACTAGTTATAGATTCCGATGCTTCACTTCAGGTTTACTGTATGCCTCTGACCTTCTTATTGACGATGAAACACAGAAATTGCATCGGAATTAAATACAAACGCCACAATGCCGACTTAAGTACAAGAAAACTGACTCTTCTTACTGTCTATGTTTTGAACCGTTCCTGTGACACTAGTTATAGATTCTGATGCTTCACTTCAGGTTTACCGTATCCCTCTGACCTCCTTATTGACGATGATACACAGAAATTGCATCGGAATTACATACAAAACGCATAATGCCGACCTAAGTACAAGAAAACTGACTCTTCTTACTGTCTGTGTTTTGAACCATTCATGTGACACTCGTTATAGATTCCGATGCTTTACTTAAGGTTTAATGTATCCCTCCGACCTTCTTACTGACGATGAAACACAGAAATTGCTTCGGAATTAAATACAAAAGGCACAATGCCGACTTCAGTACAAGATAACGGACACTTCTTAATGTCTATGATTTGAACCATTCCTGTGACACTAGTTATAGATTCCGATGCTTCACTTCAGGTTTACTGTTTCCCTCTGACCTTCGTATGGACGATGAAACACAAAAATTGCATCGGAATTAAATATAAAACGCACAATGCCGACTAATGTACAAGAAAACTGACTCCTCTTACTGTCTATGTTTGAACCATTCCTGTGACACTAGTTATAGATTCCGATGCTTCACTTCAGGTTTACTGTATCCTTCTGAAGATCTTATTGACGATGAAACACAGAAATTGCATCGGAATTAAATACAATAGGCACAATGCCGACTTAAGTACAAGAAAACTGACTCTTCTTACTGTGTAAGATTTGAACCATTCCTGTGACTCTAGTTATAGATTCCGATGCTTCACTTCAGGTTTACTGTATCCCTCTGACCTTCTTATTGACGATGAAACAAAGAAATTACATCGGAATTAAATATAAAAGGCACAATGCCGATTTAAGTACAAGAAAACTGACTCTTCTTACTGTCTATGTTTTGAACCATTACTGTCATACTAGTTATGGATTCCGATGCTTCACTTCAGGTTCACTGTATCCCTCTGACCTTCTTTTTGACGATGAAACACAGAAATTGCACCGGAATTAAATACAAAAGGCACAATTATGACTTAAGTACAAGAAAACTGACTCTTCTTACTGTCTATGTTTTGAACCATTCCTGTGACACTAGTTATAGATTCCGATGCTTCACTTCAGGGTTACTGTATCCCTCTGACCTTCTTATTGACAATGAAACACAGAAATTGCATCGGAATTAAATACAAAAGGCACAATGCCGACTTAAGTACAAGACAACTGACTCTTCTTACTGTCTATGCTTTGAACCATTCCTGTGACACTAGTTATAGATTCCGATGGTTCACTTCAGGTTCACTGTATCCCTCTGACCTTCTTATTGACGATGAAACACCGAAATTGCATCGGAATTAAATACAAAACGCACAATGCCGACTTAAGAACAATAAAACTCACTCTTCTTACTGTCTATGTTTTGAACCATTCATGTGACACTCGTTATAGATTCCGATGCTTTACTTCAGGTTTACTGTATCCCTCTGACCTTCTTATTGACGATGAAACACAGAAATTGCTTCGGAATTAAATACAAAAGGCACAATGCCGACTTAAGTACAAGAAAACTGACTCCTCTTACTGTCTATGTTTTGAACCATTCCCTTTGACACTAGTTATAGATTCCGATGCTTCACTTCAGGTTCACTGAATCCCTCTGACCTTCTTATTGACGATGAAACATCGAAATTGCATCGGAATTAAATACAAAGGGCACAATGCCGA
The DNA here is from genome assembly GCF_021461385.2 of Schistocerca piceifrons. Classification (NCBI taxonomy): domain Eukaryota; kingdom Metazoa; phylum Arthropoda; class Insecta; order Orthoptera; family Acrididae; genus Schistocerca; species Schistocerca piceifrons. Next base: position 17,154,475 of record NW_025727396.1, on the reverse strand, counting down.
CTTAAGTACAAGAAAACTGACTCTTCTTACTGTCTATGTTTTGAACCATTCATGTGACACTCGTTATGGATTCCGATGCTTTACTTCAGGTTTACTGTATCCCTCTGACCTTCTTATTGACGATGAAACAAAGAAATTGCTTCGGAATTAAATACAAAAGACACAATGCCGACTTAAGTACAAGATAACTGACTCTTCTTACTGTCAATGTTTTGAACCCTGTGACACTAGTTATAGATTCCGATGCTTCACTTCAGGTTCACTGTATCCCTCCGTCCTACTTATAGACGATGAAACATAGAAATTGCATAGGAATTAAATAGAAAAGGCACAATGCCGACTTAAGTACAAGAAAACTGACTCTTCTTACTGTCTATGTTTGAACAATTCCTGTGGCACTAGTTACAGATTCTGATGCTTCACTTCAGGTTTACTGTATCCCTCTGACCTTCTTATTGACGATGAAACACAGAATTTGCATCGGAATTACATACAAAACGCACAATGCCGACCTAAGTACAAGAAAACTGACTCTTCTTACTGTCTATGTTTTGACCCATTCATGTGAGACTCGTTATAGATTCCGATGCTTTACTTCAGGTTTACTGTATCCCTCTGACCTTCTTACTGACGATGAAACACAGAAATTGCTTCGGAATTAATTACAAAAGGCACAATGCCGACTTCAGTACAAGACAACTGACTCTTCTTACTGTCTATGCTTTGAACCATTCCTCTGACACTAGTTATAGATTCCGATGCTTCACTTCAGGTTTACTGTTTCCCTCTGACCTTCTTATTGACGATGAAACACAGAAATTGCGTCGGAATTAAATACAAAAGGCACAATGTCGACTTAAGTACAAGACAACTGACTCTTCTTACTGTCTATGTTTTGAACCATTCCTGTGACACTAGTTATGGATTCCGATGCTTCACTTCAGGTTTACTGTATCCCTCTGACCTTCTTATTGACGATGAAACACAAAAATTGCTTCAGAATTAAATATAAAACGCACAATGCCGACTTAAGTACAAGAAAACTGACTCTTCTTACTCTCTATGCTTTGAATCATTCCTGTGACACTAGTTATAGTTTCCGATGCTTCACTTCAGGTTTACTGTATCCTTCTGAAGTTCTTATTGACGATGAAACACAGAAATTGCATCGGAATTAAATACAATAGGCACAATGCCGACTTAAGTACAAGAAAACTGACTCTTCTTACTGTGTAAGTTTTGAACCATTCCTGTGACACTAGTTATAGATTCCGATGCTTCACTTCAGGTTTACTGTGTCCCTCTGAACTTCTTATTGACGATGAAACACAAAAATTGCATCAGAATTAAATATAAAACGCACAATGCCGACTTAAGTACAAGAAAACTGACTCTTCTTACTGTCTATGCTTTGAACTATTCCTGTGACACTAGTTATAGATTCCGATGCTTCACTTCAGGTTTACTGTATCCCTCTGACCTTCTTATTGACGATGAAACACAGAAATTGCGTGGGAATTAAATACAAAAGGCACAATGCCGACTTAAGTAGAAGATAACTGACTCTTCTTACTGTCAATGCTTTGAACCATTCCTGTGACACTAGTTATAGATTCCGATGCTTCACTTCAGGTTTACTGTGTCCCTCCGACCTTCTTATAGACGATGAAACATAGAAATTGCATCGGAATTAAATAGAAAAGGCACAATGCCGACTTAAATACAAGAAAACTGACTCTTCTTACTGTCTATGTTTTGACCCATTCCTGTGGCACTAGTTATAGATTCCGATGGTTCACTTCAGGTTTACTGTATCCCTCTGACCTTCTTATTGATGATGAAACACTGAAATTGCATCGGAATGAAATACAAAATGCACAATGCCGACTTAAGTACAAGAAAACTGACTCTTCTTACTGTCTATGTTTTGAACCATACCTGTGACACTTGTTATAGATTCCGATGCTTCACTTCAGGTTCACTGTATGCCTCTGACCTTCTTATTGACGATGAAACACAGAAATTGCATCGGAATTAAATACAAACGTCACAATGCCGACTTAAGTACAAGAAAACTGACTCTTCTTACTGTCTATGTTTGAACTATTCCTGTGGCACTAGTTATAGATTCTTATGCTTCACTTCAGGTTTACTGTATCCCTCTGACCTTCTTATTGACGATGAAACACTGAAATTGCATCGGAATTACATACAAAACGCACAATGCTGACCTAAGTACAAGAAAACTGACTCTTCTAACTGTCTATGTTTTGACCCATTCATGTGACACTCGTTATAGATTCCGATGCTTTACTTCAGGTTTACTGTATCCCTCTGACCTTCTTACTGACAATGAAACACAGAAATTGCTTCGGAATTAAATACAAAAGGCACAATGCCGACTTCAGTACAAGATAACGGACACTTCTTAATGTCTATGACTTGAACCATTCCTGTGACACTAGTTACAGATTCCGATGCTTCACTTCAGGTTTACTGTTTCCCTCTGACCTTCTTATTGACGATGAAACACAAAAATTGTATCGGAATTAAATATAAAACGCACAATGCCGACTAATGTACAAGAAAACTGACTCTTCTTACTGTCTATGCTTTGAACCATTCCTGTGACACTAGTTATAGATTCCGATGCTTCACTTCAGGTTTACTGTTTCCCTCTGACCTTCTTATTGACGATGAAACACAGAAATTGCGTCGGAATTAAATACAAAAGGCACAATGTCGACTTAAGTACAAGAAAACTGACTCTTCTTACTGTCTATGTTTTGAACCATTCCTGTGACACTAGTTATGGATTCCGATGCTTCACTTCAGGTTTACTGTATCCCTCTGACCTTCTTATTGACGATGAAACACAGATATTGCATCGGAATTAAACACAAAACGCACAATGCCAACTTAAGTACAAGAAAATTGACTCTTCTTACTCTCTATGCTTTGAATCATTCCTGTGACACTAGTTATAGTTACCGATGCTTCACTTCAGGTTTACTGTATCCTTCTGAAGTTCTTATTGACGATGAAACACAGAAATTGCATCGGAATTAAATACAATAGGCACAATGCCGACTTAAGTACAAGAAAACTGACTCTTCTTACTGTGTAAGTTTTGAACCATTCCTGTGACACTAGTTATAGATTCCGATGCTTCACTTCAGGTTTACTGTATCCCTCTGACCTTCTTATTGACGATGAAACAAAGAAATTACATCGGAATTGAATATAAAAGGCACAATGCCGATTTAAGTACAAGAAAACTGACTCTTCTTACTGTCTATGTTTTGAACCATTACTGTGATACTAGTTATGGATTCCGATGCTTCACTTCAGGTTCACTGTATCCCTCTGACCTTCTTTTGGATGATGAAACACAGAAATTGCATCGGAATTAAATACAAAAGGCACAATTCCGACTTAAGTACAAGAAAACTGACTCTTCTTACTGTCTATGTTTTGAACCATTCCTGTGACACTAGTTATAGATCCCGATGCTTCACTTCAGGGTTACTGTATCCCTCTGACCTTCTTATTGACGATGAAACACAGAAATTGCATCGGAATTAAATACAAAAGGCACAATGCCGACTTAAGTACAAGAAAACTGACTCTTCTTACTGTCTATGCTTTGAACCATTCCTGTGACACTAGTTATAGATTCCGATGCTTCACTTCAGGTTCACTGTATCCCTCTGACCTTCTTATTGACGATGAAACACCGAAATTGCATCGGAATTAAATACAAAAAGCACAATGCCGACTTAAGTACAATAAAACTCACTCTTCTTACTGTCTATGTTTTGAACCATTCATGTGACACTCGTTATAGATTCCGATGCTTTACTTCAGGTTTACTGTATCCCTCTGACCTTCTTATTGACGATGAAACACAGAAATTGCTTCGGAATTAAATACAAAAGGCACAATGCCGACTAAAGTACAAGATAACTGACTCTTCTTACTGTCAATGTTTTGAACCATTCCTGTGACACTAGTTATAGGTTCCGATGCTTCACTTCTGGTTTACTTTATCCCTCCGACCTTCTTATAGACGATGAAACATAGAAATTGCATCGGAATTAAATTGAAACGGCACATTGCCGACTTAAGTACAAGAAAACTGACTCTCCTTACTGTCTATGTTTTGAACCATTCCTCTGACACTAGTTATAGATTCTGATGCTTCACTTCAGGTTTACTGTATCCCTCAGACCTCCTTATTGACGATGAAACACAGAAATTGCATTGGAATTAAATACAAAAGGCACAATGCCGACCTAAGTACAAGATAACTGACTCTTCTTACTGCCTATGTTTTGAACCATTCCTGTGACACTAGTTATAGATTCCGATGCTTCACTTCAGGTCTACTGTATCCCTCTGACGTTCTTATTGACAATGAAACACAGAAATTGCGTCGGAATTAAATGCAAAAGGCACAATGCCGACTTAAGTACAAGAAAACTGACTCTTCTTACTGTCTATGTTTTGAACCATTCCTGTGACACTAGATATAGATTCCGATGCTTCACTTCAGGTTTACTGTATCCCTCTGACCTTCTTATTGACGATGAAGCACAGATATAGCATCGGAATTAAACACAAAACGCACAATGCCGACTTAAGTACAAGAAAATTGACTCTTCTTACTCTCCATGTTTTTAACCATTCCTGTGACACTAGTTATAGTTTCCGATGCTTCACTTCAGGTTTACTGTATTCTTCTGAAGTTCTTATTGACGATGAAACACAGAAATTGCATCGGAATTAAATACAATAGGCACAATGCCGACTTAAGTACAAGAAAACTGACTCTTCTTACTGTGTAAGTTTTGAACCATTCCTGTGACACTAGTTATAGAATCCTATGCTTCACTTCAGGTTTACTGTGTCCCTCTGACCTTCTTATTGACGATGAAACACATAAATTGCATTGGAATTAAATACAAAAGGCACAATGCCGACTTAAGTACAAGAAAACTGACTCTTCTTACTGTCTATGTTTGAACCATTCCTGTGACACTAGTTATAGATTCCGATGCTTCACTTCAGGGTTACTGTATCCCTCTGACCTTCCTATTGACGATGAAACACAGAAATTGCATCGGAATTAAATACAAAAGGCACAATGCCGACTTAAGTACAAGAAAACTGACTCTTCTTACTGTCTATGTTTTGAACCATTCCTGTGACACTAGTTATAGATTCCGATGCTTCACTTCAGGTTCACTGTATCCCTCTGACCTTCTTATTGACGATGAAACACCGAAATTGCATCGGAATTAAATACAAAACGCACAATGCCGACTTAAGTACAAGAAAACTGACTCTTCTTACTGTCTATGTTTTGAACCATTTAAGTGACACTCGTTATAGATTCCGATGCTTTACTTCAGGTTTACTGTATCCCTCTGACATTCTTATTGACGATGAAACACAGAAATTGCTTCGGAATTAAATACAAAAGGCACAATGCCGACTTAAGTACAAGATAACTGACTCTTCTTACTGTCAATGCTTTGAATCATTCCTGTGACACTACTTATAGATTCCGATGTTTCACTTCAGGTTTACTGTATCCCTCCGACCTTCTAATAGACGATGAAACATAGAAATTGCATCGGAATTAAATAGAAAAGGCACAAGGCCGACTTCAGTACAAGAAAACTGACTCTTCTTACTGTCTATGTTTTGAACCATTCCTGTGACACTAGTTATAGATTCCGATGCTTCACTTCAGGTTTACTGTATCCCTCTGACCTTCTTATTGACGATGAAACACAGAAATTACATCGGAATTAAATATAAAAGGAACAATGCCGATTTAAGTACAAGAAAACTGACTCTTCTTACTGTCTATGTTTTGAACCATTACTGTGACACTAGTTATAGATTCCGATGCTTCACTTCAGGTTCACTGTATCCCTCTGACCTTCTTTTTGACGATGAAACACAAATTGCATCGGAATTAAATACAAAATGCACAATTCCGACTTAAGTACAAGAAAACTGACTCTTCTTACTGTCTATGTTTTGAACCATTCCTATGACACTAGTTATAGATTCCGATGCTTTACTTCAGGTTTACTGTATCCCTCTGACCTTCTTATTGACGATGAAGCAAAGAAATTGCTTCGGAATTAAATACAAAAGACACAATGCCGACTTAAGTACAAGATAACTGACTCTTCTTACTGTCAATGTTTTGAACCATTCCTGTGGCACTAGTTATAGATTCCGATGCTTCACTTCAGGTTCACTCTATCCCTCCGAACTACCTATAGACGATGAAACATAGAAATTGCATAGGAATTAAATAGAAAAGGCACAATGCCGACTTAAGTACAAGAAAACTGACTCTTCTTACTGTCTATGTTTTGAACCATTCCTGTGACACTAGTTATGGATTCCGATGCTTCACTTCAGGTTTACTGTATCCCTCTGACCTTCTTATTGATGATGAAACACTGAAATTGCATCGGAATTAAATACAAAATGCACAATGCCCACTTAAGTACAAGAAAACTGACTCTTCTTACTGTCTAAGTTTTGAACCATTCCTGTGACACTTGTTATCGATTCCGATGCTTCACTTCAGGTTTACTGTATGCCTCTGACCTTCTTATTGACGATGAAACACAGAAATAGCATCGGAATTAAATACAAACATCACAATGCCGACTTAAGTACCAGAAATCTGACTCTTCTGACGGTCTATGTTTTGAACCATTCATGTGACACCCAATATAGATTCCGATGTTTACTTCAGGTTTACTGTATCCCTCTGACCTTCTTGCTGACGATGAAACACAGAAATTCCTTCGGTATTAAATACAAAAGGCACAATGCCGACTTAAGTACAAGATAACTGACACTTCTTACTGTCTGTGATTTGAACCATTTCTGTGACACTAGTTATAGATTCCGATGCTTCACTTCAGGTTTACTGTGTCCCTCTGAACTTCTTATTGACGATGAAACACAAAAATTGCATCAGAATTAAATATAAAACGCACAATGCCGACTTAAGTACAAGAAAACTGACTCTTCTTACTGTCTATGCTTTGAACTATTCCTGTGACACTAGTTACAGATTCCGATGCTTCACTTCAGGTTTACTGTATCCCTCTGACCTTCTTATTGACGATGAAACACAGATATTGCATCGTAATTAAGCACAAAACGCACAATGCCGACTTAAGTACAAGAAAATTGATTCTTCTTACTCTCTATGCTTTTATTCGTTCCTGTGACACTAGTTATAGTTTCCGATGCTTCACTTCAGGTTTACTGTATCCTTCTGAAGTTCATACTGACGATGAAACACAGAAATTGCATCGGAATTAAATACAATAGGCACAATGCCGACTTAAGTACAAGAAAACTGACTCTTCTTACTGTGTAAGTTTTGAACCATTCCTGTGACACTAGTTATAGATTCCGATGCTTCACTTCTGGTTTACTGTATCCCTCTGACCTTCTTATTGACGATGACACAAAGAAATTACATCGGAATTAAATATAAAAGGCACAATGCCGATTTAAGTACAAGAAAACTGACTCTTCTTACTGTCTATGTTTTGAACCATTACTGTGATACTAGTTATGGATTCCGATGCTTCACTTCAGGTTCACTGTATCCCTCTGACCTTCTTTTTGACGATGAAACACAGAAATTGCATCGGAATTAAATACAAAAGGCACAATGCCGACTTAAGTACAAGAAAACTGACTCTTCTTACTGTCTATGCTTTGAACCATTCCTGTGACACTAGTTATAGATTCCGATGCTTCACTTCAGGTTCACTGTATCCCTCTGACCTTCTTATTGACGATGAAACACCGAAATTGCATCGGAATTAAATACAAAAAGCACAATGCCGACTTAAGTACAATAAAACTCACTCTTCATACTGTCTATGTTTTGAACCATTCATGTGACACTCGTTATAGATTCCGTTGCTTTACTTCAGGTTTACTGTATCCCTCTGACCTTCTTATTGACGATTAAACACAGAAATTGCTTCGGAATTAAATACAAAAGGCACAATGCCGACTAAAGTACAAGATAACTGACTCTTCTAACTGTCAATGTTTTGAACCATTCCTGTGACTTTAGTTATAGATTCCGATGCTTCACTTCTGGTTTACTTTATCCCTCCGACCTTCTTATAGACGATGAAAGATAGAAATTGCATCGGAATTAAATAGAAAAGGCACATTGCCGACTTAAGTACAAGAAAACTGACTCTTCCTACTGTCTATGTTTTGAACCATTCCTCTGACACTAGTTATAGATTCTGATGCTTCACTTCAGGTTTACTGTATCCCTCAGACCTCCTTATTGACGATGAAATACAGAAATTGCATTGGAATTAAATACAAAAGGCACAATGCCGACCTAAGTACAAGATAACTGACTCTTCTTACTGCCTATGTTTTGAACCATTCCTGTGACACTACTTATAGATTCTGATGCTTCACTTCAGGTCTACTGTATCCCTCTGACCTTCTTATTGACAATGAAACACAGAAATTGCGTCGGAATTAAATGCAAAAGGCACAATGCCGACTTAAGTACAAGAAAACTGACTCTTCTTACTGTCTATGTTTTGAACCATTCCTGTGACACTAGATATAGATTCCGATGCTTCACTTCAGGTTTACTGTATCCCTCTGACCTTCTTATTGACGATGAAGCACAGATATTGCATCGGAATTAAACACAAAACGCACAATGCCGACTTAAGTACAAGAAAATTGACTCTTCTTACTCTCCATGTTTTTAACCATTCCTGTGACACTAGTTATAGTTTCCGATGCTTCACTTCAGGTTTACTGTATTCTTCTGAAGTTCTTATTGACGATGATACGCAGAAATTGCATCGGAATTGAATACAATAGGCACAATGCTGACTTAAGTACAAGAAAACTGACTCTTCTTACTGTGTAAGTTTTGAACCATTCTTGTGACACTAGTTATAGAATCCTATGCTTCACTTCAGGTTTACTGTGTCCCTCTGACCTTCTTATTGACGATGAAACACATAAATTGCATTGGAATTAAATACAAAAGGCACAATGCCGACTTAAGTACAAGAAAACTGACTCTTCTTACTGTCTATGTTTCAACCATTCCTGTGACACTAGTTATAGATTCCGATGCTTCACTTCAGGGTTACTGTATCCCTCTGACCTTCCTATTGACGATGAAACACACAAATTGCATCGGAATTAAATACAATAGGCACAATGCCGACTTAAGTACAAGAAAACTGACTCTTCTTACTGTGTAAGTTTTGAACCATTCCTGTGACACTACTTATAGATTCCGATGATTCACTTCAGGTTCACTGTATCCCTCCGACCTTCTAATAGACGATGAAACATAGAACTTGCATCGGAATTAAATAGAAAAGGCACAAGGCCGACTTCAGTACAAGAAAACTGACTCTTCTTACTGTCTATGTTTTGAACCATTCCTGTGACACTAGTTATAGATTCCGATGCTTCACTTCAGGTTTACTATATCCCTCTGACCTTCTTATTGACGATGAAACACAGAAATTACATCGGAATTAAATATAAAAGGCACAATGCCGATTTAAGTACAAGAAAACTGACTTTTCTTACTGTCTATGTTTTGAACCATTACTGTGACACTAGTTATAGATGCCGATGCTTCACTTCAGGTTCACTGTATCCCTCTGACCTTCTTATTGACGATGAAACAAAGAAATTGCTTCGGAATTAGATACAAAAGACACAATGCCGACTTAAGTACAAGATAACTGACTCTTCTTACTGTCAATGTTTTGAACCATTCCAGTGGCACTAGTTATAGATTCCGATGCTTCACTTCAGGTTCACTCTATCCCTCCAAACTACTTATAGACGATGAAACATAGAAATTGCATAGGAATTAAATAGAAAAGGTACAATGCCGACTTAAGTCCAAGAAAACTGACTCTTCTTACTGTCTATGTTTTGAACCATTCCTGTGACACTTGTTATAGATTCCGATGCTTCACTTCAGGTTTACTGTGTCCCTTTGTCCTTCTTACTGACGATGAAACACAGAAATTCCTTCGGTATTAAATACAAAAGGCACAATGCCGACTTAAGTACAAGATAACTGACACTTCTTACTGTCTGTGATTTGAACTATTCCTGTGACACTAGTTACAGATTCCGATGCTTCACTTCAGGTTTACTGTATCCCTCTGACCTTGTTATTGACGATGAAACACAGATATTGCATCGTAATTAAACACAAAACGCACAATGCCGACTTAAGTACAAGAAAATTGACTCTTCTTACTCTCTATGCTTTTAATCATTCCTGTGACACTAGTTATAGTTTCCGATGCTTCACTTCAGGTTTACTGTATCCTTCTGAAGTTCATACTGACGATGAAACACAGAAATTGCATCGGAATTAAATACAATAGGCACAATGCCGACTTAAGTACAAGAAAACTGACTCTTCTTACTGTGTAAGTTTTGAACCATTCCTGTGACACTAGTTATAGATTCCGATGCTTCACTTCAGGTTTACTGTATCCCTCTGACCTTCTTATTGACGATGAAACAAAGAAATTACATCGGAATTAAATATAAAATGCACAATGCCGATTTAAGTACAAGAAAACTGACTCTTCTTACTGTCTATGTTTTGAACCATTACTGTGATACTAGTTATGGATTCCGATGCTTCACTTCAGGTTCACTGTATCCCTCTGACCTTCTTTTTGACGATGAAACACAGAAATTGCATCGGAATTAAATACAAAAGGCACAATTCCGACTTAAGTACAAGAAAACTGACTCTTCTTACTGTCTATGTTTTGAACCATTCCTGTGACACTAGTTATAGATTCCGATGCTTCACTTCAGGGTTACTGTATCCCTCTGACCTTCTTATTGACGATGAAACACAGAAATTGCATCGGAATTAAATACAAAAGGCACAATGCCGACTTAAGTACAAGAAAACTGACTCTTCTTACTGTCTATGTTTTGAACCATTTCCTGTGACACTAGTTATAGATTCCGATGCTTCACTTCAGGTTCACTGTATCCCTCTGACATTCTTATTGACGATGAAACACCGAAATTGCATCGGAATTAAATACAAAACGCACAATGCCGACTTAAGTACAATAAAACTCACTCTTCTTACTGTCTATGTTTTGAACCATTCCTGTGACACTAGTTATAGATTCCGATGCTTCACTTCAGGTTCACTGTATCCCTCCGACCTTCTTATTGACGATGAAACATCGAAATTGCATCGGAATTAAATACAAAGTGCACAATGCCGACTTAAGTACAAGAAAACTGACTCTTCTTACTGTCTATGATTTGAACCATTCATGTGACACTCGTTATAGATTCCGATGCTTTACTTCAGTTTTACTGTATCCCTCTGACCTTCTTATTGACGATGAAACAAAGAAATTGCTTCGGAATTAAATACAAAAAACACAATGCCGACTTAAGTACAAGATAACTGACTCTTCTTACTGTCAATGTTTTGAACCATTCCTGTGACACTAGTTATAGATTCCGATGCTTCACTTCAGGTTTACTGTATCCCTCCGACCTACTTATAGACGATGAAACATAGAAATTGCATAGGAATTAAATAGAAAAGGCACAATGCCGACTTAAGTACAAGAAAACTGACTCTTCTTACTGTCTATGTTTTGAACCATTCCTGTGACACTAGTTATGGATTCCGATGCTTCACTTCAGGTTTACTGTATTCTTCTGAAGTTCTTATGGACGATGAAACACAGAAATTACTTCGGATTTAAATACAATAGGCACAATGCCGACTTAAGTACAAGAAAACTGACTCTTCTTACTGTGTAAGTTTTGAACCATTCCTGTGACACTAGTTATAGAATCCTATGCTTCACTTCAGGTTTACTGTGTCCCTCTGACCTTCTTATTGACGATGAAACACAGAAATTGCATTTGAATTAAATACAAAAGGCACAATGCCGACTTAAGTACAAGAAAACTGACTCTTCTTACTGTCTATGTTTGAACCATTCCTGTGACACTAGTTATAGATTCCGATGCTTCACTTCTGGGTTACTGTATCCCTCTGACCTTCCTATTGACGATGAAACACAGAAATTGCATCGGAATTAAATACAAAAGGCACAATACCGACTTAAGTACAAGAAAACTGACTCTTCTTACTGTCTATGTTTTGAACCATTCCTGTGACACTAGTTATAGATTCCGATGCTTCACTTCAGGTTCACTGTATCCCTCTGACCTTCTTATTGACGATGAAACTCTGAAATTGCATCGGAATTAAATACAAAACGCACAATGCCGACTTAAGTACAAGAAAACTGACTCTTCTTACTGTCTATGTTTTGAACCATTTATGTGACACTCGTTATAGATTCCAATGCTTTACTTCAGGTTTACTGTATCCCTCTGACATTCTTATTGACGATGAAACACAGAAATTGCTTCGGAATTAAATACAAAAGGCACAATGCCGACTTAAGTACAAGATAACTGACTCTTCTTACTGTCAATGCTTTGAACCATTCCTGTGACACTACTTATAGATTCCGATGCTTCACTTCAGGTTTACTGTATCCCTCCGACCTTCTAATAGACGATGAAACATAGATATTGCATCCGAATTAAATAGAAAAGGCACAAGGCCGACTTCAGTACAAGAAAACTAACTCTTCTTACTGTCTATGTTTTGAACCATTCCTGTGACACTAGTTATAGATTCCGATGCTTCACTTCAGGTTTACTGTATCCCTCTGACCTTCTTATTGACGATGAAACACAGAAATTACATCGGAATTAAATATAAAAGGCACAATGCCGATTTAAGTACAAGAAAACTGACTCTTCTTACTGTCTATGTTTTGAACCATTACTGTGACACTAGTTATAGATTCCGATGCTTCACTTCAGGTTCACTGTATCCCTCTGACCTTCTTTTTGACGATGAAACACAAATTGCATCGGAATTAAATACAAAATGCACAATTCCGACTTAAGTACAAGAAAACTGACTCTTCTTACTGCCTATGTTTTGAACCATTCCTATGACACTAGTTATAGATTCCGATGCTTTACATCAGGTTTACTGTATCCCTCTGACCTTCTTATTGACGATGAAACAAAGAAATTGCTTCGGAATTAAATACAAAAGGCACAATGCCGACTTAAGTACAAGATAACTGACTCTTCTTACTGTCAATGTTTTGAACCATTCGTGTGACACTAGTTATAGATTCCGATGCTTCACTTCAGGTTTACTGTATCCCTCCGACCTACTTATAGACGATGAAACATAGAAACTGCATAGGAATTAAATAGAAAAACCACAATGCCGACTTAAGTATAAGAAAACTGACTCTTCTTACTGTCTATGTTTTGAACCATTGCTGTGACACTAGTTATGGATTCCGATGCTTCACTTCAGGTTTACTGTATCCCTCTGACCTTCTTATTGATGATGAAACACTGAAATTGCATCGGAATTAAATACAAAATGATCAATGCCCACTTAAATACAAGAAAACTGACTCTTCTTACTGTCTATGTTTTGAACCATTCCTGTGACACTTGTTATAGTTTCCGATGCTTCACTTCAGGTTTACTGTATCCCTCTGACCTTCTTATTGACGATGAAACACAGATATTGCATCGTAATTAAGCACAAAACGCACAATGCCGACTTAAGTACAAGAAAATTGACTCTTCTTACTCTCTATGCTTTTAATCGTTCCTGTGACACTAGTTATAGTTTCCGATGCTTCACTTCAGGTTTACTGTATCCTTCTGAAGTTCATACTGACGATGAAACACAGAAATTGCATCGGAATTAAATACAATAGGCACAATGCCGACTTAAGTACAAGAAAACTGACTCTTCTTACTGTGTAAGCTTTGAACCATTCCTGTGACACTAGTTATAGATTCCGATGCTTCACTTCAGGTTTACTGTATCCCTCTGACCTTCTTATTGACGATGACACAAAGAAATTACATCGGAATTAAATATAAAAGGCACAATGCCGATTTAAGTACAAGAAAACTGACTCTTCTTACTGTCTATGTTTTGAACCATTACTGTGATACTAGTTATGGATTCCGATGCTTCACTTCAGGTTCACTGTATCCCTCTGACCTTCTTTTTGACGATGAAACACAGAAATTGCATCGGAATTAAATACAAAAGGCACAATGCCGACTTAAGTACAAGAAAACTGACTCTTCTTACTGTCTATGCTTTGAACCATTCCTGTGACACTAGTTATAGATTCCGATGCTTCACTTCAGGTTCACTGTATCCCTCTGACCTTCTTATTGACGATGAAACACCGAAATTGCATCGGAATTAAATACAAAAAGCACAATGCCGACTTAAGTACAATAAAACTCACTCTTCTTACTGTCTATGTTTTAAACCATTCATGTGACACTCGTTATAGATTCCGATGCTTTACTTCAGGTTTACTGTATCCCTCTGACCTTCTTATTGACGATGAAACACAGAAATTGCTTCGGAATTAAATACAAAATGCACAATGCCGACTAAAGTACAAGATAACTGACTCTTCTAACTGTCAATGATTTGAACCATTCCTGTGACACTAGTTATAGATTCCGATGCTTCACTTCTGGTTTACTTTATCCCTCCGACCTTCTTATAGACGATGAAAGATAGAAATTGCATCGGAATTAAATAGAAAAGGCACATTGCCGACTTAAGTACAAGAAAACTGACTCTTCCTACTGTCTATGTTTTGAACCATTCCTCTGACACTAGTTATAGATTCTGATGCTTCACTTCAGGTTTACTGTATCCCTCAGACCTCCTTATTGACGATGAAACACAGAAATTGCATTGGAATTAAATACAAAAGGCACAATGCCGACCTAAGTACAAGATAACTGACTCTTCTTACTGCCTATGTTTGAACCATTCCTGTGACACTACTTATAGATTCTGATGCTTCACTTCAGGTCTACTGTATCCCTCTGACCTTCTTATTGACAATGAAACACAGAAATTGCGTCGGAATTAAATGCAAAAGGCACAATGCCGACTTAAGTACAAGAAAACTGACTCTTCTTACTGTCTATGTTTTGAACCATTCCTGTGACACTAGATATAGATTCCGATGCTTCACTTCAGGTTTACTGTATCCCTCTGACCTTCTTATTGACGATGAAGCACAGATATTGCATCGGAATTAAACACAAAACGCACAATGCCGACTTAAGTACAAGAAAATTGACTCTTCTTACTCTCCATGTTTTTAACCATTCCTGTGACACTAGTTATAGTTTCCGATGCTTCACTTCAGGTTTACTGTATCCTTCTGAAGTTCATACTGACGATGAAACACAGAAATTGCATCGGAATTAAATACAATAGGCACAATGCCGACTTAAGTACAAGAAAACTGACTCTTCTTACTGTGTAAGTTTTGAACCATTCCTGTGACACTAGTTATAGATTCCGATGCTTCACTTCAGGTTTACTGTATCCCTCTGACCTTCTTATTGACGATGAAACAAAGAAATTACATCGGAATTAAATATAAAATGCACAATGCCGATTTAAGTACAAGAAAACTGACTCTTCTTACTGTCTATGTTTTGAACCATTACTGTGATACTAGTTATGGATTCCGATGCTTCACTTCAGGTTCACTGTATCCCTCTGACCTTCTTTTTGACGATGAAACACAGAAATTGCATCGGAATTAAATACAAAAGGCACAATTCCGACTTAAGTACAAGAAAACTGACTCTTCTTACTGTCTATGTTTTGAACCATTCCTGTGACACTAGTTATAGATTCCGATGCTTCACTTCAGGGTTACTGTATCCCTCTGACCTTCTTATTGACGATGAAACACAGAAATTGCATCGGAATTAAATACAAAAGGCACAATGCCGACTTAAGTACAAGAAAACTGACTCTTCTTACTGTCTATGTTTTGAACCATTTCCTGTGACACTAGTTATAGATTCCGATGCTTCACTTCAGGTTCACTGTATCCCTCTGACATTCTTATTGACGATGAAACACCGAAATTGCATCGGAATTAAATACAAAACGCACAATGCCGACTTAAGTACAATAAAACTCACTCTTCTTACTGTCTATGTTTTGAACCATTCCTGTGACACTAGTTATAGATTCCGATGCTTCACTTCAGGTTCACTGTATCCCTCCGACCTTCTTATTGACGATGAAACATCGAAATTGCATCGGAATTAAATACAAAGTGCACAATGCCGACTTAAGTACAAGAAAACTGACTCTTCTTACTGTCTATGATTTGAACCATTCATGTGACACTCGTTATAGATTCCGATGCTTTACTTCAGTTTTACTGTATCCCTCTGACCTTCTTATTGACGATGAAACAAAGAAATTGCTTCGGAATTAAATACAAAAAACACAATGCCGACTTAAGTACAAGATAACTGACTCTTCTTACTGTCAATGTTTTGAACCATTCCTGTGACACTAGTTATAGATTCCGATGCTTCACTTCAGGTTTACTGTATCCCTCCGACCTACTTATAGACGATGAAACATAGAAATTGCATAGGAATTAAATAGAAAAGGCACAATGCCGACTTAAGTACAAGAAAACTGACTCTTCTTACTGTCTATGTTTTGAACCATTCCTGTGACACTAGTTATGGATTCCGATGCTTCACTTCAGGTTTACTGTATTCTTCTGAAGTTCTTATTGACGATGAAACACAGAAATTACTTCGGATTTAAATACAATAGGCACAATGCCGACTTAAGTACAAGAAAACTGACTCTTCTTACTGTGTAAGTTTTGAACCATTCCTGTGACACTAGTTATAGAATCCTATGCTT
Organism: Schistocerca piceifrons; assembly: GCF_021461385.2. Classification (NCBI taxonomy): domain Eukaryota; kingdom Metazoa; phylum Arthropoda; class Insecta; order Orthoptera; family Acrididae; genus Schistocerca; species Schistocerca piceifrons. The sequence goes on along the minus strand of NW_025727396.1, from coordinate 17,137,551 downwards.
CACTTCAGGTTTACTGTGTCCCTCTGACCTTCTTATTGACGATGAAACACAGAAATTGCATTTGAATTAAATACAAAAGGCACAATGCCGACTTAAGTACAAGAAAACTGACTCTTCTTACTGTCTATGTTTGAACCATTCCTGTGACACTAGTTATAGATTCCGATGCTTCACTTCTGGGTTACTGTATCCCTCTGACCTTCCTATTGACGATGAAACACAGAAATTGCATCGGAATTAAATACAAAAGGCACAATACCGACTTAAGTACAAGAAAACTGACTCTTCTTACTGTCTATGTTTTGAACCATTCCTGTGACACTAGTTATAGATTCCGATGCTTCACTTCAGGTTCACTGTATCCCTCTGACCTTCTTATTGACGATGAAACTCTGAAATTGCATCGGAATTAAATACAAAACGCACAATGCCGACTTAAGTACAAGAAAACTGACTCTTCTTACTGTCTATGTTTTGAACCATTTATGTGACACTCGTTATAGATTCCGATGCTTTACTTCAGGTTTACTGTATCCCTCTGACATTCTTATTGACGATGAAACACAGAAATTGCTTCGGAATTAAATACAAAAGGCACAATGCCGACTTAAGTACAAGATAACTGACTCTTCTTACTGTCAATGCTTTGAACCATTCCTGTGACACTACTTATAGATTCCGATGCTTCACTTCAGGTTTACTGTATCCCTCCGACCTTCTAATAGACGATGAAACATAGAAATTGCATTCGAATTAAATAGAAAAGGCACAAGGCCGACTTCAGTACAAGAAAACTAACTCTTCTTACTGTCTATGTTTTGAACCATTCCTGTGACACTAGTTATAGATTCCGATGCTTCACTTCAGGTTTACTGTATCCCTCTGACCTTCTTATTGACGATGAAACACAGAAATTACATCGGAATTAAATATAAAAGGCACAATGCCGATTTAAGTACAAGAAAACTGACTCTTCTTACTGTCTATGTTTTGAACCATTACTGTGACACTAGTTATAGATTCCGATGCTTCACTTCAGGTTCACTGTATCCCTCTGACCTTCTTTTTGACGATGAAACACAAATTGCATCGGAATTAAATACAAAATGCACAATTCCGACTTAAGTACAAGAAAACTGACTCTTCTTACTGCCTACGTTTTGAACCATTCCTATGACACTAGTTATAGATTCCGATGCTTTACTTCAGGTTTACTGTATCCCTCTGACCTTCTTATTGACGATGAAACAAAGAAATTGCTTCGGAATTAAATACGAAAGGCACAATGCCGACTTAAGTACAAGATAACTGACTCTTCTTACTGTCAATGTTTTGAACCATTCGTGTGACACTAGTTATAGATTCCGATGCTTCACTTCAGGTTTACTGTATCCCTCCGACCTACTTATTGACGATGAAACATAGAAACTGCATAGGAATTAAATAGAAAAACCACAATGCCGACTTAAGTATAAGAAAACTGACTCTTCTTACTGTCTATGTTTTGAACCATTGCTGTGACACTAGTTATGGATTCCGATGCTTCACTTCAGGTTTACTGTATCCCTCTGACCTTCTTATTGATGATGAAACACTGAAATTGCATCGGAATTAAATACAAAATGCACAATGCCCACTTAAATACAAGAAAACTGACTCTTCTTACTGTCTATGTTTTGAACCATTCCTGTGACACTTGTTATAGTTTCCGATGCTTCACTTCAGGTTTACTGTATCCCTCTGACCTTCTTATTGACGATGAAACACAGATATTGCATCGTAATTAAGCACAAAACGCACAATGCCGACTTAAGTACAAGAAAATTGACTCTTCTTACTCTCTATGCTTTTAATCGTTCCTGTGACACTAGTTATAGTTTCCGATGCTTCACTTCAGGTTTACTGTATCCTTCTGAAGTTCATACTGACGATGAAACACAGAAATTGCATCGGAATTAAATACAATAGGCACAATGCCGACTTAAGTACAAGAAAACTGACTCTTCTTACTGTGTAAGTTTTGAACCATTCCTGTGACACTAGTTATAGATTCCGATGCTTCACTTCAGGTTTACTGTATCTCTCTGACCTTCTTATTGACGATGACACAAAGAAATTACATCGGAATTAAATATAAAAGGCACAATGCCGATTTAAGTACAAGAAAACTGACTCTTCTTACTGTCTATGTTTTGAACCATTACTGTGATACTAGTTATGGATTCCGATGCTTCACTTCAGGTTCACTGTATCCCTCTGACCTTCTTTTTGACGATGAAACACAGAAATTGCATCGGAATTAAATACAAAAGGCACAATGCCGACTTAAGTACAAGAAAACTGACTCTTCTTACTGTCTATGCTTTGAACCATTCCTGTGACACTAGTTATAGATTCCGATGCTTCACTTCAGGTTCACTGTATCCCTCTGACCTTCTTATTGACGATGAAACACCGAAATTGCATCGGAATTAAATACAAAAAGCACAATGCCGACTTAAGTACAATAAAACTCACTCTTCTTACTGTCTATGTTTTGAACCATTCATGTGACACTCGTTATAGATTCCGATGCTTTACTTCAGGTTTACTGTATCCCTCTGACCTTCTTATTGACGATGAAACACAGAAATTGCTTCGGAATTAAATACAAAATGCACAATGCCGACTAAAGTACAAGATAACTGACTCTTCTAACTGTCAATGATTTGAACCATTCCTGTGACACTAGTTATAGATTCCGATGCTTCACTTCTGGTTTACTTTATCCCTCCGACCTTCTTATAGACGATGAAAGATAGAAATTGCATCGGAATTAAATAGAAAAGGCACATTGCCGACTTAAGTACAAGAAAACTGACTCTTCCTACTGTCTATGTTTTGAACCATTCCTCTGACACTAGTTATAGATTCTGATGCTTCACTTCAGGTTTACTGTATCCCTCAGACCTCCTTATTGACGATGAAACACAGAAATTGCATTGGAATTAAATACAAAAGGCACAATGCCGACCTAAGTACAAGATAACTGACTCTTCTTACTGCCTATGTTTTGAACCATTCCTGTGACACTACTTATAGATTCTGATGCTTCACTTCAGGTCTACTGTATCCCTCTGACCTTCTTATTGACAATGAAACACAGAAATTGCGTCGGAATTAAATGCAAAAGGCACAATGCCGACTTAAGTACAAGAAAACTGACTCTTCTTACTGTCTATGTTTTGAACCATTCCTGTGACACTAGATATAGATTCCGATGCTTCACTTCAGGTTTACTGTATCCCTCTGACCTTCTTATTGACGATGAAGCACAGATATTGCATCGGAATTAAACACAAAACGCACAATGCCGACTTAAGTACAAGAAAATTGACTCTTCTTACTCTCCATGTTTTTAACCATTCCTGTGACACTAGTTATAGTTTCCGATGCTTCACTACAGGTTTACTGTATTCTTCTGAAGTTCTTATTGACGATGAAACACAGAAATTGCATCGGAATTGAATACAGTAGGCACAATGCCGACTTAAGTACAAGAAAACTGACTCTTCTTATTGTGTAAGTTTTGAACCATTCCTGTGACACTAGTTATAAATTCCGATGCTTCACTTCAGGTTTACTGTGTCCCTCTGAACTTCTTATTGACGATGAAACACAAAAATTGCATCAGAATTAAATATAAAACGCACAATGCCGACTTAAGTACAAGAAAACTGACTCTTCTTACTGTCTATGCTTTGAACTATTCCTGTGACACTAGTTACAGATTCCGATGCTTCACTTCAGGTTTACTGTATCCCTCTGACCTTCTTATTGACGATGAAACACAGATATTGCATCGTAATTAAGCACAAAACGCACAATGCCGACTTAAGTACAAGAAAATTGACTCTTCTTACTCTCTATGCTTTTAATCATTCCTGTGACACTAGTTATAGTTTCCGATGCTTCACTTCAGGTTTACTGTATCCTTCTGACGTTCATACTGACGATGAAACACAGAAATTGCATCGGAATTAAATACAATAGGCACAATGCCGACTTAAGTACAAGAAAACTGACTCTTCTTACTGTGTAAGTTTTGAACTATTCCTGTGACACTAGTTATAGATTCCGATGCTTCACTTCAGGTTTACTGTATCCCTCTGACCTTCTTATTGACGATGACACAAAGAAATTACATCGGAATTAAATATAAAAGGCACAATGCCGATTTAAGTACAAGAAAACTGACTATTCTTACTGTCTATGTTTTGAACCATTACTGTGATACTAGTTATGGATTCCGATGCTTCACTTCAGGTTCACTGTATCCCTCTGACCTTCTTTTTGACGATGAAACACAGAAATTGCATCGGAATTAAATACAAAAGGCACAATGCCGACTTAAGTACAAGAAAACTGACTCTTCTTACTGTCTATGCTTTGAACCGTTCCTGTGACACTAGTTATAGATTCCGATGCTTCACTTCAGGTTCACTGTATCCCTCTGACCTTCTTATTGACGATGAAACACCGAAATTGCATCGGAATTAAATACAAAAAGCACAATGCCGACTTAAGTACAATAAAACTCACTCTTCTTACTGTCTATGTTTTGAACCATTCATGTGACACTCGTTATAGATTCCGATGCTTTACTTCAGGTTTACTGTATCCCTCTGACCTTCTTATTGACGATGAAACACAGAAATTGCTTCGGAATTAAATACAAAAGGCACAATGCCGACTAAAGTACAAGATAACTGACTCTTCTTACTGTCAATGTTTTGAACCATTCCTGTGACACTAGTTATAGATTCCGATGCTTCACTTCTGGTTTACTTTATCCCTCCGACCTTCTTATAGACGATGAAACATAGAAATTGCATCGGAATTAAATAGAAAAGGCACATTGCCGACTTAAGTACAAGAAAACTGACTCTTCTTACTGTCTATGTTTTGAACCATTCCTCTGACACTAGTTATAGATTCTGATGCTTCACTTCAGGTTTACTGTATCCCTCAGACCTCCTTATTGACGATGAAACACAGAAATTGCATTGGAATTAAATACAAAAGGCACAATGCCGACCTAAGTACAAGATAACTGACTCTTCTTACTGCCTATGTTTTGAACCATTCCTGTGACACTAGTTATAGATTCTGATGCTTCACTTCAGGTCTACTGTATCCCTCTGACCTTCTTATTGACAATGAAACACAGAAATTGCGTCGGAATTAAATGCAAAAGGCACAATGCCGACTTAAGTACAAGAAAACTGACTCTTCTTACTGTCTATGTTTTGAACCATTCCTGTGACACTAGATATAGATTCCGATGCTTCACTTCAGGTTTACTGTATTCCTCTGACCTTCTTATTGACGATGAAGCACAGATATTGCATCGGAATTAAACACAAAACGCACAATGCCGACTTAAGTACAAGAAAATTGACTCTTCTTACTCTCCATGATTTTAACCATTCCTGTGACACTAGTTATAGTTTCCGATGCTTCACTTCAGGTTTACTGTATTCTTCTGAAGTTCTTATTGACGATGATACACAGAAATTGCATCGGAATTGAATACAATAGGCACAATGCTGACTTAAGTACAAGAAAACTGACTCTTCTTACTGTGTAAGTTTTGAACCATTCTTGTGACACTAGTTATAGAATCCTATGCTTCACTTCAGGTTTACTGTGTCCCTCTGACCTTCTTATTGACGATGAAACACATAAATTGCATTGGAATTAAATACAAAAGGCACAATGCCGACTTAAGTACAAGAAAACTGACTCTTCTTACTGTCTATGTTTCAACCATTCCTGTGACACTAGTTATAGATTCCGATGCTTCACTTCAGGGTTACTGTATCCCTCTGACCTTCCTATTGACGATGAAACACACAAATTGCATCGGAATTAAATACAATAGGCACAATGCCGACTTAAGTACAAGAAAACTGACTCTTCTTACTGTGTAAGTTTTGAACCATTCCTGTGACACTACTTATAGATTCCGATGATTCACTTCAGGTTCACTGTATCCCTCCGACCTTCTAATAGACGATGAAACATAGAAATTGCATCGGAATTAAATATAAAAGGCACAATGCCGATTTAAGTACAAGAAAACTGACTCTTCTTACTGTCTATGTTTTGAACCATTACTGTGATACTAGTTATGGATTCCGATGCTTCACTTCAGGTTCACTGTATCCCTCTGACCTTCTTTTTGACGATGAAACACAGAAATTGCATCGGAATTAAATACAAAAGGCACAATTCCGACTTAAGTACAAGAAAACTGACTCTTCTTACTGTCTATGTTTTGAACCATTCCTGTGACACTAGTTATAGATTCCGATGCTTCACTTCAGGGTTACTGTATCCCTCTGACCTTCTTATTGACGATGAAACACAGAAATTGCATCGGAATTAAATACAAAAGGCACAATGCCGACTTAAGTACAAGAAAACTGACTCTTCTTACTGTCTATGTTTTGAACCATTTCCTGTGACACTAGTTATAGATTCCGATGCTTCACTTCAGGTTCACTGTATCCCTCTGACATTCTTATTGACGATGAAACACCGAAATTGCATCGGAATTAAATACAAAACGCACAATGCCGACTTAAGTACAATAAAACTCACTCTTCTTACTGTCTATGTTTTGAACCATTCCTGTGACACTAGTTATAGATTCCGATGCTTCACTTCAGGTTCACTGTATCCCTCCGACCTTCTTATTGACGATGAAACATCGAAATTGCATCGGAATTAAATACAAAGTGCACAATGCCGACTTAAGTACAAGAAAACTGACTCTTCTTACTGTCTATGATTTGAACCATTCATGTGACACTCGTTATAGATTCCGATGCTTTACTTCAGTTTTACTGTATCCCTCTGACCTTCTTATTGACGATGAAACAAAGAAATTGCTTCGGAATTAAATACAAAAAACACAATGCCGACTTAAGTACAAGATAACTGACTCTTCTTACTGTCAATGTTTTGAACCATTCCTGTGACACTAGTTATAGATTCCGATGCTTCACTTCAGGTTTACTGTATCCCTCCGACCTACTTATAGACGATGAAACATAGAAATTGCATAGGAATTAAATAGAAAAGGCACAATGCCGACTTAAGTACAAGAAAACTGACTCTTCTTACTGTCTATGTTTTTAACCATTCCTGTGACACTAGTTATAGATTCCGATGCTTCACTTCAGGTTCACTGTATCCCTCTGACCTTCTTATTGACGATGAAACTCTGAAATTGCATCGGAATTAAATACAAAACGCACAATGCCGACTTAAGTACAAGAAAACTGACTCTTCTTACTGTCTATGTTTTGAACCATTTATGTGACACTCGTTATAGATTCCGATGCTTTACTTCAGGTTTACTGTATCCCTCTGACATTCTTATAGACGATGAAACACAGAAATTGCTTCGGAATTAAATACAAAAGGCACAATGCCGACTTAAGTACAAGATAACTGACTCTTCTTACTGTCAATGCTTTGAACCATTCCTGTGACACTACTTATAGATTCCGATGCTTCACTTCAGGTTTACTGTATCCCTCCGACCTTCTAATAGACGATGAAACATAGAAATTGCATCCGAATTAAATAGAAAAGGCACAAGGCCGACTTCAGTACAAGAAAACTAACTCTTCTTACTGTCTATGTTTTGAACCATTCCTGTGACACTAGTTATAGATTCCGATGCTTCACTTCAGGTTTACTGTATCCCTCTGACCTTCTTATTGACGATGAAACACAGAAATTACATCGGAATTAAATATAAAAGGCACAATGCCGATTTAAGTACAAGAAAACTGACTCTTCTTACTGTCTATGTTTTGAACCATTACTGTGACACTAGTTATAGATTCCGATGCTTCACTTCTGGTTCACTGTATCCCTCTGACCTTCTTTTTGACGATGAAACACAAATTGCATCGGAATTAAATACAAAATGCACAATTCCGACTTAAGTACAAGAAAACTGACTCTTCTTACTGCCTATGTTTTGAACCATTCCTATGACACTAGTTATAGATTCCGATGCTTTACTTCAGGTTTACTGTATCCCTCTGACCTTCTTATTGACGATGAAACAAAGAAATTGCTTCGGAATTAAATACGAAAGGCACAATGCCGACTTAAGTACAAGATAACTGACTCTTCTTACTGTCAATGTTTTGAACCATTCGTGTGACACTAGTTATAGATTCCGATGCTTCACTTCAGGTTTACTGTATCCCTCCGACCTACTTATAGACGATGAAACATAGAAACTGCATAGGAATTAAATAGAAAAACCACAATGCCGACTTAAGTATAAGAAAACTGACTCTTCTTACTGTCTATGTTTTGAACCATTGCTGTGACACTAGTTATGGATTCCGATGCTTCACTTCAGGTTTACTGTATCCCTCTGACCTTCTTATTGATGATGAAACACTGAAATTGCATCGGAATTAAATACAAAATGCACAATGCCCACTTAAATACAAGAAAACTGACTCTTCTTACTGTCTATGTTTTGAACCATTCCTGTGACACTTGTTATAGTTTCCGATGCTTCACTTCAGGTTTACTGTATCCCTCTGACCTTCTTATTGACGATGAAACACAGATATTGCATCGTAATTAAGCACAAAACGCACAATGCCGACTTAAGTACAAGAAAATTGACTCTTCTTACTCTCTATGCTTTTAATCGTTCCTGTGACACTAGTTATAGTTTCCGATGCTTCACTTCAGGTTTACTGTATCCTTCTGAAGTTCATACTGACGATGAAACACAGAAATTGCATCGGAATTAAATACAATAGGCACAATGCCGACTTAAGTACAAGAAAACTGACTCTTCTTACTGTGTAAGTTTTGAACCATTCCTGTGACACTAGTTATAGATTCCGATGCTTCACTTCAGGTTTACTGTATCTCTCTGACCTTCTTATTGACGATGACACAAAGAAATTACATCGGAATTAAATATAAAAGGCACAATGCCGATTTAAGTACAAGAAAACTGACTCTTCTTACTGTCTATGTTTTGAACCATTACTGTGATACTAGTTATGGATTCCGATGCTTCACTTCAGGTTCACTGTATCCCTCTGACCTTCTTTTTGACGATGAAACACAGAAATTGCATCGGAATTAAATACAAAAGGCACAATGCCGACTTAAGTACAAGAAAACTGACTCTTCTTACTGTCTATGCTTTGAACCATTCCTGTGACACTAGTTATAGATTCCGATGCTTCACTTCAGGTTCACTGTATCCCTCTGACCTTCTTATTGACGATGAAACACCGAAATTGCATCGGAATTAAATACAAAAAGCACAATGCCGACTTAAGTACAATAAAACTCACTCTTCTTACTGTCTATGTTTTGAACCATTCATGTGACACTCGTTATAGATTCCGATGCTTTACTTCAGGTTTACTGTATCCCTCTGACCTTCTTATTGACGATGAAACACAGAAATTGCTTCGGAATTAAATACAAAATGCACAATGCCGACTAAAGTACAAGATAACTGACTCTTCTAACTGTCAATGATTTGAACCATTCCTGTGACACTAGTTATAGATTCCGATGCTTCACTTCTGGTTTACTTTATCCCTCCGACCTTCTTATAGACGATGAAAGATAGAAATTGCATCGGAATTAAATAGAAAAGGCACATTGCCGACTTAAGTACAAGAAAACTGACTCTTCCTACTGTCTATGTTTTGAACCATTCCTCTGACACTAGTTATAGATTCTGATGCTTCACTTCAGGTTTACTGTATCCCTCAGACCTCCTTATTGACGATGAAACACAGAAATTGCATTGGAATTAAATACAAAAGGCACAATGCCGACCTAAGTACAAGATAACTGACTCTTCTTACTGCCTATGTTTTGAACCATTCCTGTGACACTACTTATAGATTCTGATGCTTCACTTCAGGTCTACTGTATCCCTCTGACCTTCTTATTGACAATGAAACACAGAAATTGCGTCGGAATTAAATGCAAAAGGCACAATGCCGACTTAAGTACAAGAAAACTGACTCTTCTTACTGTCTATGTTTTGAACCATTCCTGTGACACTAGATATAGATTCCGATGCTTCACTTCAGGTTTACTGTATCCCTCTGACCTTCTTATTGACGATGAAGCACAGATATTGCATCGGAATTAAACACAAAACGCACAATGCCGACTTAAGTACAAGAAAATTGACTCTTCTTACTCTCCATGTTTTTAACCATTCCTGTGACACTAGTTATAGTTTCCGATGCTTCACTACAGGTTTACTGTATTCTTCTGAAGTTCTTATTGACGATGAAACACAGAAATTGCATCGGAATTGAATACAGTAGGCACAATGCCGACTTAAGTACAAGAAAACTGACTCTTCTTATTGTGTAAGTTTTGAACCATTCCTGTGACACTAGTTATAAATTCCGATGCTTCACTTCAGGTTTACTGTGTCCCTCTGAACTTCTTATTGACGATGAAACACAAAAATTGCATCAGAATTAAATATAAAACGCACAATGCCGACTTAAGTACAAGAAAACTGACTCTTCTTACTGTCTATGCTTTGAACTATTCCTGTGACACTAGTTACAGATTCCGATGCTTCACTTCAGGTTTACTGTATCCCTCTGACCTTCTTATTGACGATGAAACACAGATATTGCATCGTAATTAAGCACAAAACGCACAATGCCGACTTAAGTACAAGAAAATTGACTCTTCTTACTCTCTATGCTTTTAATCATTCCTGTGACACTAGTTATAGTTTCCGATGCTTCACTTCAGGTTTACTGTATCCTTCTGACGTTCATACTGACGATGAAACACAGAAATTGCATCGGAATTAAATACAATAGGCACAATGCCGACTTAAGTACAAGAAAACTGACTCTTCTTACTGTGTAAGTTTTGAACTATTCCTGTGACACTAGTTATAGATTCCGATGCTTCACTTCAGGTTTACTGTATCCCTCTGACCTTCTTATTGACGATGACACAAAGAAATTACATCGGAATTAAATATAAAAGGCACAATGCCGATTTAAGTACAAGAAAACTGACTATTCTTACTGTCTATGTTTTGAACCATTACTGTGATACTAGTTATGGATTCCGATGCTTCACTTCAGGTTCACTGTATCCCTCTGACCTTCTTTTTGACGATGAAACACAGAAATTGCATCGGAATTAAATACAAAAGGCACAATGCCGACTTAAGTACAAGAAAACTGACTCTTCTTACTGTCTATGCTTTGAACCGTTCCTGTGACACTAGTTATAGATTCCGATGCTTCACTTCAGGTTCACTGTATCCCTCTGACCTTCTTATTGACGATGAAACACCGAAATTGCATCGGAATTAAATACAAAAAGCACAATGCCGACTTAAGTACAATAAAACTCACTCTTCTTACTGTCTATGTTTTGAACCATTCATGTGACACTCGTTATAGATTCCGATGCTTTACTTCAGGTTTACTGTATCCCTCTGACCTTCTTATTGACGATGAAACACAGATATTGCTTCGGAATTAAATACAAAAGGCACAATGCCGACTAAAGTACAAGATAACTGACTCTTCTTACTGTCAATGTTTTGAACCATTCCTGTGACACTAGTTATAGATTCCGATGCTTCACTTCTGGTTTACTTTATCCCTCCGACCTTCTTATAGACGATGAAACATAGAAATTGCATCGGAATTAAATAGAAAAGGCACATTGCCGACTTAAGTACAAGAAAACTGACTCTTCTTACTGTCTATGTTTTGAACCATTCCTCTGACACTAGTTATAGATTCTGATGCTTCACTTCAGGTTTACTGTATCCCTCAGACCTCCTTATTGACGATGAAACACAGAAATTGCATTGGAATTAAATACAAAAGGCACAATGCCGACCTAAGTACAAGATAACTGACTCTTCTTACTGCCTATGTTTTGAACCATTCCTGTGACACTAGTTATAGATTCTGATGCTTCACTTCAGGTCTACTGTATCCCTCTGACCTTCTTATTGACAATGAAACACAGAAATTGCGTCGGAATTAAATGCAAAAGGCACAATGCCGACTTAAGTACAAGAAAACTGACTCTTCTTACTGTCTATGTTTTGAACCATTCCTGTGACACTAGATATAGATTCCGATGCTTCACTTCAGGTTTACTGTATTCCTCTGACCTTCTTATTGACGATGAAGCACAGATATTGCATCGGAATTAAACACAAAACGCACAATGCCGACTTAAGTACAAGAAAATTGACTCTTCTTACTCTCCATGATTTTAACCATTCCTGTGACACTAGTTATAGTTTCCGATGCTTCACTTCAGGTTTACTGTATTCTTCTGAAGTTCTTATTGACGATGATACACAGAAATTGCATCGGAATTGAATACAATAGGCACAATGCTGACTTAAGTACAAGAAAACTGACTCTTCTTACTGTGTAAGTTTTGAACCATTCTTGTGACACTAGTTATAGAATCCTATGCTTCACTTCAGGTTTACTGTGTCCCTCTGACCTTCTTATTGACGATGAAACACATAAATTGCATTGGAATTAAATACAAAAGGCACAATGCCGACTTAAGTACAAGAAAACTGACTCTTCTTACTGTCTATGTTTCAACCATTCCTGTGACACTAGTTATAGATTCCGATGCTTCACTTCAGGGTTACTGTATCCCTCTGACCTTCCTATTGACGATGAAACACACAAATTGCATCGGAATTAAATACAATAGGCACAATGCCGACTTAAGTACAAGAAAACTGACTCTTCTTACTGTGTAAGTTTTGAACCATTCCTGTGACACTACTTATAGATTCCGATGATTCACTTCAGGTTCACTGTATCCCTCCGACCTTCTAATAGACGATGAAACATAGAAATTGCATCGGAATTAAATATAAAAGGCACAATGCCGATTTAAGTACAAGAAAACTGACTTTTCTTACTGTCTATGTTTTGAACCATTACTGTGACACTAGTTATAGATGCCGATGCTTTACTTCAGGTTCACTGTATCCCTCTGACCTTCTTATTGACGATGAAACAAAGAAATTGCTTCGGAATTAGATACAAAAGACACAATGCCGACTTAAGTACAAGATAACTGACTCTTCTTACTGTCAATGTTTTGAACCATTCCTGTGGCACTAGTTATAGATTCCGATGCTTCACTTCAGGTTCACTCTATCCCTCCAAACTACTTATAGACGATGAAACATAGAAATTGTATAGGAATTAAATAGAAAAGGTACAATGCCGACTTAAGTACAAGAAAACTGACTCTTCTTACTGTCTATGTTTTGAACCATTCCTGTGACACTAGTTAAGGATTCCGATGCTTCACTTCAGGTTTACTGTATCCCTCTGACCTTCTTATTGATGATGAAACACTGAAATTGCATAGGAATTAAATACAAAATGCACAATGCCCACATAAGTACAAGAAAACTGACTCTTCTTACTGTCTATGTTTTGAACCATTCCTGTGACACTTGTTATAGATTCCGATGCTTCACTTCAGGTTTTCTGTATGCCTCTGACCTTCTTATTGACGATGAAACACAGAAATAGCATCGGAATTAAATACAAACGTCACAATGCCGACTTAAGTACAAGAAAACTGACTCTTCTGACTGTCTATGTTTTGAACCATTCATGTGACACCCAATATAGATTCCGATGCTTTACTTCAGGTTTACTGTATCCCTCTGACCTTCTTACTGACGATGAAACACAGAAATTCCTTCGGTATTAAATACAAAAAGCACAATGCCGACTTAAGTACAAGATAACTGACACTTCTTACTGTCTGTGATTTGAACTATTCCTGTGACACTAGTTACAGATTCCGATGCTTCACTTCAGGTTTACTGTATCCCTCTGACCTTCTTATTGACGATGAAACACAGATATTGCATCGTAATTAAACACAAAACGCACAATGCCGACTTAAGTACAAGAAAATTGACTCTTCTTACTCTCTATGCTTTTAATCATTCCTGTGACACTAGTTATAGTTTCCGATGCTTCACTTCAGGTTTACTGTATCCTTCTGAAGTTCATACTGACCATGAAACACAGAAATTGCATCGGAATTAAATACAATAGGCACAATGCCGACTTAAGTACAAGAAAACTGACTCTTCTTACTGTGTAAGTTTTGAACCATTCCTGTGACACTAGTTATAGATTCCGATGCTTCACTTCAGGTTTACTGTATCCCTCTGACCTTCTTATTGACGATGAAACAAAGAAATTACATCGGAATTAAATATAAAATGCACAATGCCGATTTAAGTACAAGAAAACTGACTCTTCTTACTGTCTATGTTTTGAACCATTACTGTGATACTAGTTATGGATTCCGATGCTTCACTTCAGGTTCACTGTATCCCTCTGACCTTCTTTTTGACGATGAAACACAGAAATTGCATCGGAATTAAATACAAAAGGCACAATTCCGACTTAAGTACAAGAAAACTGACTCTTCTTACTGTCTATGTTTTGAACCATTCCTGTGACACTAGTTATAGATTCCGATGCTTCACTTCAGGGTTACTGTATCCCTCTGACCTTCTTATTGACGATGAAACACAGAAATTTCATCGGAATTAAATACAAAAGGCACAATGCCGACTTAAGTACAAGAAAACTGACTCTTCTTACTGTCTATGTTTTGAACCATTTCCTGTGACACTAGTTATAGATTCCGATGCTTCACTTCAGGTTCACTGTATCCCTCTGACATTCTTATTGACGATGAAACACCGAAATTGCATCGGAATTAAATACAAAACGCACAATGCCGACTAAAGTACAATAAAACTCACTCTTCTTACTGTCTATGTTTTGAACCATTCCTGTGACACTAGTTATAGATTCCGATGCTTCACTTCAGGTTCACTGTATCCCTCCGACCTTCTTATTGACGATGAAACATCGAAATTGCATCGGAATTAAATACAAAGTGCACAATGCCGACTTAAGTACAAGAAAACTGACTCTTCTTACTGTCTATGATTTGAACCATTCATGTGACACTCGTTATAGATTCCGATGCTTTACTTCAGTTTTACTGTATCCCTCTGACCTTGTTATTGACGATGAAACAAAGAAATTGCTTCGGAATTAAATACAAAAAACACAATGCCGACTTAAGTACAAGATAACTGACTCTTCTTACTGTCAATGTTTTGAACCATTCCTGTGACACTAGTTATAGATTCCGATGCTTCACTTCAGGTTTACAGTATCCCTCCGACCTACTTATAGACGATGAAACATAGAAATTGCATAGGAATTAAATAGAAAAGGCACAATGCCGACTTAAGTACAAGAAAACTGACTCTTCTTACTGTCTATGTTTTGAACCATTCCTGTGACACTAGTTATGGATTCCGATGCTTCACTTCAGGTTTACTGTATTCTTCTGAAGTTCTTATTGACGATGAAACACAGAAATTACTTCGGATTTAAATACAATAGGCACAATGCCGACTTGAGTACAAGAAAACTGACTCTTCTTACTGTGTAAGTTTTGAACCATTCCTGTGACACTAGTTATAGAATCCTATGCTTCACTTCAGGTTTACTGTGTCCCTCTGACCTTCTTATTGACGATGAAACACAGAAATTGCATTGGAATTAAATACAAAAGGCACAATGCCGACTTAAGTACAAGAAAACTGACTCTTCTTACTGTCTATGTTTGAACCATTCCTGTGACACTAGTTATAGATTCCGATGCTTCACTTCTGGGTTACTGTATCCCTCTGACCTTCCTATTGACGATGAAACACAGAAATTGCATCGGAATTAAATACAAAAGGCACAATACCGACTTAAGTACAAGAAAACTGACTCTTCTTACTGTCTATGTTTTGAACCATTCCTGTGACACTAGTTATAGATTCCGATGCTTCACTTCAGGTTCACTGTATCCCTCTGACCTTCTTATTGACGATGAAACTCTGAAATTGCATCGGAATTAAATACAAAACGCACAATGCCGACTTAAGTACAAGAAAACTGACTCTTCTTACTGTCTATGTTTTGAACCATTTATGTGACACTCGTTATAGATTCCGATGCTTTACTTCAGGTTTACTGTATCCCTCTGACATTCTTATTGACGATGAAACACAGAAATTGCTTCGGAATTAAATACAAAAGGCACAATACCGACTTAAGTACAAGATAACTGACTCTTCTTACTGTCAATGCTTTGAACCATTCCTGTGACACTACTTATAGATTCCGATGCTTCACTTCAGGTTTACTGTATCCCTCCGACCTTCTAATAGACGATGAAACATAGAAATTGCATCCGAATTAAATAGAAAAGGCACAAGGCCGACTTCAGTACAAGAAAACTAACTCTTCTTACTGTCTATGTTTTGAACCATTCCTGTGACACTAGTTATAGATTCCGATGCTTCACTTCAGGTTTACTGTATCCCTCTGACCTTCTTATTGACGATGAAACACAGAAATTACATCGGAATTAAATATAAAAGGCACAATGCCGATTTAAGTACAAGAAAACTGACTCTTCTTACTGTCTATGTTTTGAACCATTACTGTGACACTAGTTATAGATTCCGATGTTTCACTTCAGGTTCACTGTATCCCTCTGACCTTCTTTTTGACGATGAAACACAAATTACATCGGAATTAAATACAAAATGCACAATTCCGACTTAAGTACAAGAAAACTGACTCTTCTTACTGCCTATGTTTTGAACCATTCCTATGACACTAGTTATAGATTCCGATGCTTTACTTCAGGTTTACTGTATCCCTCTGACCTTCTTATTGACGATGAAACAAAGAAATTGCTTCGGAATTAAATACAAAAGGCACAATGCCGACTTAAGTACAAGATAACTGACTCTTCTTACTGTCAATGTTTTGAACCATTCGTGTGACACTAGTTATAGATTCCGATGCTTCACTTCAGGTTTACTGTATCCCTCCGACCTACTTATAGACGATGAAACATAGAAACTACATAGGAATTAAATAGAAAAACCACAATGCCGACTTAAGTATAAGAAAACTGACTCTTCTTACTGTCTATGTTTTGAACCATTGCTGTGACACTAGTTATGGATTCCGATGCTTCACTTCAGGTTTACTGTATCCCTCTGACCTTCTTATTGATGATGAAACACTGAAATTGCATCGGAATTAAATACAAAATGCACAATGCCCACTTAAATACAAGAAAACTGACTCTTCTTACTGTCTATGTTTTGAACCATTCCTGTGACACTTGTTATAGATTCCGATGCTTCACTTCAGGTTTACTGTATGCCTCTGACCTTCTTATTGACGATGAAACACAGAAATAGCATCGGAATTAAATACAAACATCACAATGCCGACTTAAGTACAAGAAAACTTATTCTTCTGACTGTCTATGTTTTGAACCATTCATGTGACACCAAATATAGATTCCGATGCTTTACTTCAGGTTTACTGTATCCCTCTGACCTTCTTACTGACGATGAAACACAGAAATTCCTTCGGTATTATGTACAAAAGGCACAATGCCGACTTAAGTACAAGATAACTGACACTTCTTACTGTCTGTGATTTGAACCATTTCTGTGACACTAGTTATAGATTCCGATGCTTCACTTCAGGTTTACTGTGTCCCTCTGAACTTCTTATTGACGATGAAACACAAAAATTTCATCAGAATTAAATATAAAACGCACAATGCCGACTTAAGTACAAGAAAACTGACTCTTCTTACTGTCTATGCTTTGAACTATTCCTGTGACACTAGTTAGAGATTCCGATGCTTCACTTCAGGTTTACTGTATCCCTCTGACCTTCTTATTGACGATGAAACACAGAAATTGCGTCGGAGTTAAATACAAAAGGCACAATGCCGACTTAAGTACAAGAAAACTGACTCATCTTACTGTCAATGCTTTGAACCATTCCTGTGACACTAGTTATAGATTCCGATGCTTCACTTCAGGTTTACTGTATCCCTCCGACCTTCTTATAGACGATGAAACATAGAAATTGCATCGGAATTAAATAGAAAAGGCACAATGCCGACTTAAGTACAAGAAAACTGACTCTTCTTACTGTCTATGTTTTGAACCATTCCTGTGGCACTAGTTATAGATTCCGATGGTTCACTTCAGGTTTACTGTATCCCTCTGACCTTCTTATTGATGATGAAACACTGAAATTGCATCGGAATTAAATACAAAATGCACAATGCCGACTTAAGTACAAGAAAACTGACTCTTCTTACTGTCTATGTTTTGAACCATACCTGTGACACTTGTTATAGATTCCGATGCTTCACTTCAGGTTTACTGTATGCCTCTGACCTTCTTATTGACGATGAAACACAGAAATTGCATCGGAATTAAATGCAAACGTCACAATGCCTACTTAAGTACAAGAAAACTGACTCTTCTTACTGTCTATGTTTTGAACCGTTCCTGTGACACTAGTTATAGATTCTGATGCTTCACTTCAGGTTTACTGTATCCCTCTGACCTCCTTATTGACGATGAAACACAGAAATTGCATCGGAATTACATACAAAACGCACAATGCCTACCTAAGTACAAGAAAACTGACTCTTCTTACTGTCTATGTTTTGAACCATTCATGTGACACTCGTTATAGATTCCGATGCTTTACTTAAGGTTTACTGTATCCCTCTGACCTTCTTACTGACGATGAAATACAGAAATTGCTTCGGAATTAAATACAAAAGGCACAATGCCGACTTCAGTACAAGATAACGGACACTTCTTAATGTCTATGATTTGAACCATTCCTGTGACACTAGTTATAGATTCCGATGCTTCACTTCAGGTTTACTGTTTTCCTCTGACCGTCTTATTGACGATAAAACACAAAAATTGCATCGGAATTAAATATAAAACGCACAATGCCGACTAATGTACAAGAAAACTGACTCTTCTTACTGTCTATGCTTTGAACCATTCCTGTGACACTAGTTATAGATTCCGATGCTTCACTTCAGGTTTACTGTATCCCTCTGACCTTCTTATTGACGATGAAACACAGAAATTGCGTCGGAATTAAATACAAAAGGCACAATGTCGACTTAAGTACAAGAAAACTGACTCTTCTTACTGTCTATGTTTTGAACCATTTTTGTGACACTAGTTACGGATTCCGATGCTTCATATCAGGTTTACTGTATCCCTCTGACCTTCTTATTGACGATGAAACACAGATATTGCATCGGAATTAAACACAAACCCACAATGCCGACTTAAGTACAAGAAAATTGACTCTTCTTACTCTCGATGCTTTGAATCTTGCCTGTGACACTAGTTATAGTTTCCGATGCTTCACTTCAAGTTTACTGTATCCTTCTGAAGTTGATATTGATGATGAACACAGAAATTGCATCGGAATTAAATACAATAGGCACAATGTCGACTTAAGTACAAGAAAACTGACTCTTCTTACTGTGTAAGTTTTGAACCATTCCTGTGACACTAGTTATAGATTCCGATGCTTCACTTCAGGTTTACTGTATCCCTCTGACCTTCTTATTGACGATGAAACAAAGAAATTACATCGGAATTAAATATAAAAGGCACAATGCCGATTTAAGTACAAGAAAACTGACTCTTCTTACTGTCTATGTTTTGAACCATTACTGTGATACTAGTTATGGATTCCGATGCTTCACTTCAGGTTCACTGTATCCCTCTGACCTTCTTTTTGACGATGAAACACAGAAATTGCATCGGAATTAAATACAAAAGGCACAATTCCGACTTAAGTACAAGAAAACGGACTCTTCTTACTGTCTATGTTTTGAACCATTCCTGTGACACTAGTTATAGATTCCGATGCTGCACTTCAGGGTTACTGTATCCCTCTGAGCTTCTTATTGACGATGAAACACAGAAATTGCATCGGAATTAAATACAAAAGGAACAATGCCGACTTAAGTACAAGAAAAGTGACTCTTCTTACTGTCTATGCTTTGAACCATTCCTGTGACACTAGTTATAGATTCCGATGCTTCACTTCAGGTTCACTGTATCCCTCTGACATTCTTATTGACGATGAAACACCGAAATTGCATCGGAATTGAATACAAAACGCACAATGCCGACTTAAGTACAATAAAACTCACTCTTCTTACTGTCTATGTTTTGAACCATTCCTGTGACACTAGTTATAGATTCCGATGCTTCACTTCAGGTTCACTGTATTCCTCTGACCTTCTTATTGACGATGAAACATCGAAATTGCATCGGAATTAAATACAAAGGTCACAATGCCGACTTAAGTACAAGAAAACTGACTCTTCTTACTGTCTATGTTTTGAACCATTCATGTGACACTCGTTATAGATTCCGATGCTTTACTTCAGTTTTACTGTATCCCTCTGACCTTCTTGTTGACGATGAAACAAAGAAATTGCTTCGGAATTAAATACAAAAGACACAATGCCGACTTAAGTACAAGATAACTGACTCTTCTTACTGTCAATGATTTGAACCATTCCTGTGACTCTAGTTATAGATTCCGATGCTTCACTTCAGGTTTACTGTATCCCTCCGACCTACTTATAGACGATGAAACATAGAAATTGCATAGGAATTAAATAGAAAAAGCACAATGCCGACTTAAGTACAAGAAAACTGACTCTTCTTACTGTCTATGTTTTGAACCATTCCTGTGACACTAGTTATGGATTCCGATGCTTTACTTCAGGTTTACTGTATCCCTCTGTCCTTCTTATTGATGATGAAACACTGAAATTGCATCGGAATTAAATACAAAATGCACAATGCCCACTTAAGTACAAGAAAACTGACTCTTCTTACTGTCTATGTTTTGAACCATTCCTGTGACACTTGTTATAGATTCCGATGCTTCACTGCAGGTTTACTGTATGCCTCAGACCTTCTTATTGACGATGAAACACAGAAATAGCATCGGAATTAAATACAAACATCGCAATGCCGACTTAAGTACAAGAAAACTGACTCTTCTGACTGTCTATGTTTTGAACCATTCATGTGACACCCAATATAGATTCCGATGCTTTACTTCAGGTTTACTGTATCCCTCTGACCTTCTTACTGACGATGTAACACAGAAATACCTTCGGTATTAAATACAAAAGGCACAATGCCGACTTAAGTACAAGATAACTGACACTTCTTACTGTCTGTGATTTGAACCATTTCTGTGACACTAGTTATAGATTCCGATGCTTCACTTCAGGTTTACTGTGTCCCTCTGAACTTCTTATTGACGATGAAACACAAAAATTGCATCAGAATTAAATATAAAACGCACAATGCCGACTTAAGTACAAGAAAACTTACTCTTCTTACTGTCTATGTTTTGAACTATTCCTGTGACACTAGTTATAGATTCCGATGCTTCACTTCAGGTTTACTGTATCCCTCTGACCTTGTTATTGACGATGAAACACACAAATTGCGTCGAAATTAAATACAAAAGGCACAATGCCGACTTAAGTACAAGATAACTGACTCTTTTTACTGTCAATGCTTTGAACCATTCCTGTGACACTAGTTATAGATTCCGATGCTTCACTTCAGGTTTACTGTATCCCTCCGACCTTCTCATAGACGATGAAACATAGAAATTGCATCGGAATTAAATAGAAAAGGCACAATGCCGACTTAAGTACAAGAAAACTGACTCTTCTTACTGTCTATGATTTGAACCATTCCTGTGGCACTAGTAATAGATTCCGATGGTTCACTTCAGGTTTACTGTATCCCTCTGACCTTCTTATTCATGATGAAACACTGAAATTGCATCGGAATTAAATACAAAATGCACAATGCCGACTTAAGTACAAGAAAACTGACTCTTCTTACTGTCTATGTTTTGAACCATACCTGTGACACTTGTTATAGATTCCGATGCTTCACTTCAGGTTTACTGTATGCCTCTGACCTTCTTATTGACGATGAAACACAGAAATTGCATAGGAATTAAATAGAAAAGGCACAATGCCGACTTAAGTACAAGAAAACTGACTCTTCTTACTGTCTATGTTTTGTACCATTCCTGTGACACTAGTTATAGATTCTGATGCTTCACTTCAGGTTTACTGTATCCCTCTGACCTCCTTATTGACGATGAAACACAGAAATTGCATCGGAATTACATACAAAACGCACAATGCCGACCTAAGTACAAGAAAACTGACTCTTCTTACTGTCTATGTTTTGAACCATTCATGTGACACTCGTTACAGATTCCGATGCTTTACTTAAGGTTTACTGTATCCCTCTGACCTTCTTACTGACGATGAAACACAGAAATTGCTTCGGAATTAAATACAAAAGGCACAATGCCGACTTCAGTACAAGATAACGGACACTTCTCAATGTCTATGATTTGAACCATTCCTGTGACACCTGTTATAGATTCCGATGCTTCACTTCAGGTTTACTGTTTCCCTCTGACCATCTTATTGACGATGAAATACAAAAATTGCATCGGAATTAAATATAAAACGCACAATGCCGACTAATGTAAAAGAAAACTGACTCTTCTTACTGTCTATGCTTTTAACCATTCCTGTGACACTAGTTATAGATTCCGATGCTTCTCTTCAGGTTTACTGTTTCCCTCTGACCTTCTTATTGACGATGAAACACAGAAATTGCGTCGGAATTAAATGCAAAAGGCACAATGTCGACTTAAGTACAAGAAAACTGACTCTTCTTACTGTCTATGTTTTGAACAATCCCTGAGACACTAGTTATGGATTCCGATGCTACACTTCAGGTTTACTGTATCCCTCTGACCTTCTTATTGACGATGAAACACAGATATTGCATCGGAATTAAACACGAAACCCACAATGCCGACTTAAGTACAAGAAAATTGACTCTTCTTACTCTCTATGCTTTGAATCATTCCTGTGACACTAGTTATAGTTTCCGATGCTTCACTTCAGGTTTACTGTATCCTTCTGAAGTTCTTATTGACGATGGAACACAGAAATTGCATCGGAATTAAATACAATAGGCACAATGCCGACTTAAGTACAAGAAAACTGACTCTTCTTACCGTGTAAGTTTTGAACCATTCCTGTGACACTAGTTATAGATTCCGATGCTTCACTCCAGGTTTACTGTATCGCTCTGACCTTCTTATTGACGATGAAACAAAGAAATTACATCGGAATTAAATATAAAAGGCACAATGTCGATTTAAGTACAAGAAAACTGACTCTTCTCACTGTCTATGTTTTGAACCATTACTGTGATACTAGTTATGGATTCAGATGCTTCACTTCAGGTTCACTGTATCCCTCTGACCTTCTTTTTGACGATGAAACACAGAAATTGCATCGGAATTAAATACAAAAGGCACAATTCCGACTTAAGTACAAGAAAACTGACTCTTCTTACTGTCTATGTTTTGAACCATTCATGTGACACTCGTTATAGATTCCGATGCTTTACTTCAGTTTTACTGTATCCCTCTGACCTTCTTGTTGACGATGAAACAAAGAAATTGCTTCGGAATTAAATACAAAAGACACAATGCCGACTTAAGTACAAGATAACTGACTCTTCTTACTGTCAATGATTTGAACCATTCCTGTGACTCTAGTTATAGATTCCGATGCTTCACTTCAGGTTTACTGTATCCCTCCGACCTACTTATAGACGATGAAACATAGAAATTGCATAGGAATTAAATAGAAAAAGCACAATGCCGACTTAAGTACAAGAAAACTGACTCTTCTTACTGTCTATGTTTTGAACCATTCCTGTGACACTAGTTATGGATTCCGATGCTTTACTTCAGGTTTACTGTATCCCTCTGTCCTTCTTATTGATGATGAAACACTGAAATTGCATCGGAATTAAATACAAAATGCACAATGCCCACTTAAGTACAAGAAAACTGACTCTTCTTACTGTCTATGTTTTGAACCATTCCTGTGACACTTGTTATAGATTCCGATGCTTCACTGCAGGTTTACTGTATGCCTCAGACCTTCTTATTGACGATGAAACACAGAAATAGCATCGGAATTAAATACAAACATCGCAATGCCGACTTAAGTACAAGAAAACTGACTCTTCTGACTGTCTATGTTTTGAACCATTCATGTGACACCCAATATAGATTCCGATGCTTTACTTCAGGTTTACTGTATCCCTCTGACCTTCTTACTGACGATGTAACACAGAAATACCTTCGGTATTAAATACAAAAGGCACAATGCCGACTTAAGTACAAGATAACTGACACTTCTTACTGTCTGTGATTTGAACCATTTCTGTGACACTAGTTATAGATTCCGATGCTTCACTTCAGGTTTACTGTGTCCCTCTGAACTTCTTATTGACGATGAAACACAAAAATTGCATCAGAATTAAATATAAAACGCACAATGCCGACTTAAGTACAAGAAAACTTACTCTTCTTACTGTCTATGTTTTGAACTATTCCTGTGACACTAGTTATAGATTCCGATGCTTCACTTCAGGTTTACTGTATCCCTCTGACCTTGTTATTGACGATGAAACACACAAATTGCGTCGAAATTAAATACAAAAGGCACAATGCCGACTTAAGTACAAGATAACTGACTCTTTTTACTGTCAATGCTTTGAACCATTCCTGTGACACTAGTTATAGATTCCGATGCTTCACTTCAGGTTTACTGTATCCCTCCGACCTTCTCATAGACGATGAAACATAGAAATTGCATCGGAATTAAATAGAAAAGGCACAATGCCGACTTAAGTACAAGAAAACTGACTCTTCTTACTGTCTATGATTTGAACCATTCCTGTGGCACTAGTAATAGATTCCGATGGTTCACTTCAGGTTTACTGTATCCCTCTGACCTTCTTATTCATGATGAAACACTGAAATTGCATCGGAATTAAATACAAAATGCACAATGCCGACTTAAGTACAAGAAAACTGACTCTTCTTACTGTCTATGTTTTGAACCATACCTGTGACACTTGTTATAGATTCCGATGCTTCACTTCAGGTTTACTGTATGCCTCTGACCTTCTTATTGACGATGAAACACAGAAATTGCATAGGAATTAAATAGAAAAGGCACAATGCCGACTTAAGTACAAGAAAACTGACTCTTCTTACTGTCTATGTTTTGTACCATTCCTGTGACACTAGTTATAGATTCTGATGCTTCACTTCAGGTTTACTGTATCCCTCTGACCTCCTTATTGACGATGAAACACAGAAATTGCATCGGAATTACATACAAAACGCACAATGCCGACCTAAGTACAAGAAAACTGACTCTTCTTACTGTCTATGTTTTGAACCATTCATGTGACACTCGTTACAGATTCCGATGCTTTACTTAAGGTTTACTGTATCCCTCTGACCTTCTTACTGACGATGAAACACAGAAATTGCTTCGGAATTAAATACAAAAGGCACAATGCCGACTTCAGTACAAGATAACGGACACTTCTCAATGTCTATGATTTGAACCATTCCTGTGACACCTGTTATAGATTCCGATGCTTCACTTCAGGTTTACTGTTTCCCTCTGACCATCTTATTGACGATGAAATACAAAAATTGCATCGGAATTAAATATAAAACGCACAATGCCGACTAATGTAAAAGAAAACTGACTCTTCTTACTGTCTATGCTTTTAACCATTCCTGTGACACTAGTTATAGATTCCGATGCTTCTCTTCAGGTTTACTGTTTCCCTCTGACCTTCTTATTGACGATGAAACACAGAAATTGCGTCGGAATTAAATGCAAAAGGCACAATGTCGACTTAAGTACAAGAAAACTGACTCTTCTTACTGTCTATGTTTTGAACAATCCCTGAGACACTAGTTATGGATTCCGATGCTACACTTCAGGTTTACTGTATCCCTCTGACCTTCTTATTGACGATGAAACACAGATATTGCATCGGAATTAAACACGAAACCCACAATGCCGACTTAAGTACAAGAAAATTGACTCTTCTTACTCTCTATGCTTTGAATCATTCCTGTGACACTAGTTATAGTTTCCGATGCTTCACTTCAGGTTTACTGTATCCTTCTGAAGTTCTTATTGACGATGGAACACAGAAATTGCATCGGAATTAAATACAATAGGCACAATGCCGACTTAAGTACAAGAAAACTGACTCTTCTTACCGTGTAAGTTTTGAACCATTCCTGTGACACTAGTTATAGATTCCGATGCTTCACTCCAGGTTTACTGTATCGCTCTGACCTTCTTATTGACGATGAAACAAAGAAATTACATCGGAATTAAATATAAAAGGCACAATGTCGATTTAAGTACAAGAAAACTGACTCTTCTCACTGTCTATGTTTTGAACCATTACTGTGATACTAGTTATGGATTCAGATGCTTCACTTCAGGTTCACTGTATCCCTCTGACCTTCTTTTTGACGATGAAACACAGAAATTGCATCGGAATTAAATACAAAAGGCACAATTCCGACTTAAGTACAAGAAAACTGACTCTTCTTACTGTCTATGTTTTGAACCATTCCTGTGACACTAGTTATAGATTCCGATGCTTCACTTCAGGGTTACTGTATCCCTCTGACCTTCTTATTGACGATGAAACACAGAAATTGCATCGGAATTAAATACAAAAATCACAATGCCGACTTAAGTACAAGAAAACTGACTCCTCTTACTGTCTATGCGTTGAACCATTCCTGTGACACTAGTTATAGATTCCGATGCTTCACTTTAGGTTCACTGTATCCCTCTGACCTTCTTATTGATGATGAAACACCGAAATTGCATCGGAATTAAATACAAAACGCATAATGCCGACTGAAGTACAATAAAACTCACTCTTCTTACTGTCTATGTTTTGAACCATTCATGTGACACTCGTTATAGATTCCGATGCTTTACTTAAGGTTTACTGTATCCCTCTGACCTTCTTATTGACGATGAAACACAGAAATCGCTTCGGAATTAAATACAAAAGGCACAATGCCGACTTAAGTACAAGATAACTGACTCTTCTTACTGTCAATGTTTTGAACCATTCCTGTGACACTAGTTATAGATTCCGATGCTTCACTTCTGGTTTACTTTATCCCTCCGACCTTCTTATAGACGATGAAACATAGAAATTGCATCGGAATTAAATAGAAAAGGCACATTGCCGACTTAAGTACAAGAAAACTGACTCTTCTTACCGTCTATGTTTTGAACCATTCCTGTGACACTAGTTATAGATTCCGATGCTTCACTTCAGGTTTACTGTATCCCTCTGACCTTCTTATTGATGATGAAACACTGAAATTGCATCGGAATTAAATACAAAATGTACAATGCCGACTTAAGTACAAGAAAACTGACTCTTCTTACTGTCTATGTTTTGAACCATTCCTGTGACACTTGTTATAGATTCCGATGCTTCACTTCAGGTTTACTGTATGCCTCTGACCTTCTTATTGACGACGAAATACAGAAATTGCATCGGAATTAAATACAAACATCACAATGCCGACTTAGGTACAAGAAAACTGACTCTTCTTACTGTCTATGTTTGAACCATTCCTCTGACACTAGTTATAGATTCTGCTGCTTCACTTCAGGTTTACTGTATCCCTCTGACCTCCTTATTGACGATGAAACACAGAAATTGCATTGGAATTAAATACAAAAGGCACAATGCCGACCTATGTACAAGATAACTGACTCTTCTTACTATCTATGTTTTGAACCATTCATGTGACACTCGTTATCGATTCCGATCCTATACTTCAGGTTTACTGTATCCCTCTGACCTTCTTACTGACGATGAAACACAGAAATTGCTTCGGAATTAAATACAAAAGGCACAATGCCGACTTAAGTACAATAAACCTCACTCATCTTACTGTCTATGTTTTGAACCATTCATGTGACACTCGGTATAGATTCCGATGCTTTACTTCAGGTTTACTGTATGCCTCTGACCTTCTTCTTGACGACGAAACACAGAAATTGCTTCGGAATTAAATACAAAAGGCACAATGCCGACTTAAGTACAAGATAACTGACTCTTCTTACTGTCAATGCTTTGAACCATTCCTGTGACACTAGTTATAGATTCCGATGCTTCACTTCAGGTTTACTGTATCCCTCCGACCTTCTTATAGACGATGAAACATGGAAATTGCATCGGAATTAAATAGAAAAAGCACATTGCCGACTTAAGTACAAGAAAACTGACTCTTCTTACTGTCTATGTTTTGAACCATTCCTGTGACACTTGTTATAGATTCCGATGCTTCACTTCAGGTTTACTGTATGCCTCTGACCTTCTTATTGACGACGAAATACAGAAATTGCATCGGAATTAAATACAAACATCACAATGCCGACTTAGGTACAAGAAAACTGACTCTTCTTACTGTCTATGTTTGAACCATTCCTCTGACACTAGTTATAGATTCTGCTGCTTCACTTCAGGTTTACTGTATCCCTCTGACCTCCTTATTGACGATGAAACACAGAAATTGCATTGGAATTAAATACAAAAGGCACAATGCCGACCTATGTACAAGATAACTGACTCTTCTTACTGTCTATGTTTTGAACCATTCATGTGACACTCGTTATCGATTCCGATGCTATACTTCAGGTTTACTGTATCCCTCTGACCTTCTTACTGACGATGAAACACAGAAATTGCTTCGGAATTAAATACAAAAGGCACAATGCCGACTTAAGTACAATAAACCTCACTCATCTTACTGTCTATGTTTTGAACCATTCATGTGACACTCGGTATAGATTCCGATGCTTTACTTCAGGTTTACTGTATGCCTCTGACCTTCTTCTTGACGACGAAACACAGAAATTGCTTCGGAATTAAATACAAAAGGCACAATGCCGACTTAAGTACAAGATAACTGACTCTTCTTACTGTCAATGTTTTGAACCATTCCTGTGACACTAGTTATAGATTCCGATGCTTCACTTCAGGTTTACTGTATCCCTCCGACCTTCTTATAGACGATGAAACATGGAAATTGCACCGGAATTAAATAGAAAAAGCACATTGCCGACTTAAGTACAAGAAAACTGACTCTTCTTACTGTCTATGTTTTGAACCATTCCTGTGACACTAGTTTTAGATTCCGATGCTTCACTTCAGGTTTACTGTATCCCTCTGACCTTCTTATTGATGATGAAACACTGAAGTTGCATCGGAATTAAATACAAAATGCACAATGCCGACTTAAGTACAAGAAAACTGACTCTTCTTACTGTCTATGTTTTGAACCATTCCTGTGACACTTGTTATAGATTCCGATGCTTCACTTCAGGTTTACTGTATGCCTCTGACCTTCTTATTGACGACGAAACACAGAAATTGCATCGGAATTAAATACAAACATCACAATGCCGAATAGGCACAAGAAAACTGACTCATCTTACTGTCTATGTTTTGAACCATTCCTGTGACACTAGTTATAGATTCTGATGCTTCACTTCAGGTTTACTGTATCCCTCTGACCTCCTTATTGACGATGAAACACAGAAATTGCATTGGAGTTAAATACAAAAGGCACAATGCCGACCTAAGTACAAGAAAACTGACTCTTATTACTGTCTATGTTTTGAACCATTCATGTGACACTCGTTATAGATTCCGATGCTTTACTTCAGGTTTACTGTATAACTCTGACCTTCTTACTGACGATGAAACACAGAAATTGCTTCAGAATTAAATACAAAAGCACAATGCCGACTTAAGTACAAGATAACTGACACTTCTTACTGTCTATGCTTTGAACCATTCCTGTGACACTAGTTATAGATTCCGATGCTTCACTTCAGGTTTACTGTATCCCTCTGACCTTCTTATTGACGATGAAACACAGAAATTGCGTCGGAATTAAATACAAAAGGCACAATGTCGACTTAAGTACAAGAAAACTGACTCTTCTTACTGTCTATGTTTTGAACCATTTTTGTGACACTAGTTATGGATTCCGATGCTTCACTTCAGGTTTACTGTATCCCTCTGACCTTCTTATTGACGATGAAACACAGATATTGCATCGGAATTAAACACAAAACGCACAATGCCGACTTAAGTACAAGAAAATTGACTCTTCTTACTCTCGATGCTTTGAATCATTGCTGTGACACTAGTTATAGTTTCCGATGCTTCACTTCATGTTTACTGTATCCTTCTGAAGTTCATATTGACGAAGAAACAGAGAAATTGCATCGGAATTAAATACAATAGGCACAATGCCGACTTAAGTACAAGAAAACCGACTCTTCTTACTGTGTAAGTTTTGAACCATTCCTGTGACACTAGTTATAGATTCCGATGCTTCACTTCAGGTTTACTGTATCGCTCTGACCTTCTTATTGACGATGAAACAAAGGAATTACATCGGAATTAAATATAAAAGGCACAATGCCGATTTAAGTACAAGAAAACTGACTCTTCTTACTGTCTATGTTTTGAACCATTACTGTGATACTAGTTATGGATTCCGATGCTTCACTTCAGGTTCACTGTATCCCTCTGACCTTCTTTTTGACGATGAAACACAGAAATTGCACCGTAATTAAATACAAAAGGCACAATTCAGACTTAAGTACAAGAAAACTGACTCTTCTTACTGTCTATGCTTTGAACCATTCCTGTGACACTAGTTATAGATTCCGATGCTTCACTTCAGGTTCACTGTATCCCTCTGACATTCTTATTGACGATGAAACACCGAAATTGCATCGGAATTAAATACAAAACGCACAATGCCGACTTAAGTACAATAAAACTCACTCTTCTTACTGTCTATGTTTTGAACCATTCCTGTGACACTAGTTATAGATTCCGATGCTTCACTTCAGGTTCACTGTATCCCTCTGACCTTCTTATTGACGATGAAACATCGAAATTCCATCGGAATTAAATACAAAGGGCACAATGCCGACTTAAGTACAAGAAAACTGACTCTTCTTACTGTCAATGCTTTGAACCATTCCTGTGACACTAGTTATAGATTCCGATGCTTCACTTCAGGTTTACTGTATCCCTCCGACCTTCTTATTGACGATGAAACACAGAAATTGCGTCGGAATTAAATACAAAAGGCACAATGCCGACTTAAGTACAAGAAAACTGACTCTTCTTACTGTCTATGCTTTGAACCATTCCTGTGACACTAGTTATAGATTCCGATGCTTCACTTCAGGTTCACTGTATCCCTCTGACATTCTTATTGACGATGAAACACCGAAATTGCATCGGAATTAAATACAAAACGCACAATGCCGACTTAAGTACAATAAAACTCACTCTTCTTACTGTCTATGTTTTGAACTATTCCTGTGACACTAGTTATAGATTCCGATGCTTTACTTCAGGTTTACTGTATCCCTCTGACCTTCTTACTGACGATGAAACACAGAAATACCTTCGGTATTAAATACAAAAGGCACAATGCCGACTTAAGTACAAGATAACTGACACTTCTTACTGTCTGTGATTTGAACCATTTCTGTGACACTAGTTATAGATTCCGATGCTTCACTTCAGGTTTACTGTGTCCCTCTGAACTTCTTATTGACGATGAAACACAAAAATTGCATCAGAATTAAATATAAAACGCACAATGCCGACTTAAGTACAAGATAACTGACTCTTCTTACTGTCAATGCTTTGAACCATTCCTGTGACACTAGTTATAGATTCCGATGCTTCACTTCAGGTTTACTGTATGCCTCTGACCTTCTTATTGACGATGAAACACAGAAATTGCATCGGAATTAAATACAAACGTCACAATGCCGACTTAAGTACAAGAAAACTGACTCTTCTTACTGTCTATGTTTTGTACCATTCCTGTGACACTAGTTATAGATTCTGATGCTTCACTTCAGGTTTACTGTATCCCTCTGACCTCCTTATTGACGATGAAACACAGAAATTGCATCGGAATTACATACAAAACGCACAATGCCGACCTAAGTACAAGAAAACTGACTCTTCTTACTGTCTATGTTTTGAACCATTCATGTGACACTCGTTATAGTTTCCGATGGTTTACTTAAGGTTTACTGTATCCCTCTGACCTTACTGACGATGAAACACAGAAATTGCTTCGGAATTAAATACAAAAGGCACAATGCCGACTTCAGTACAAGATAACGGACACTTCTCAATGTCTATGATTTGAACCATTCCTGTGACACCAGTTATAGATTCCGATGCTTCACTTCAGGTTTACTGTTTCCCTCTGACCTTCTTATTGACGATGAAATACAAAAATTGCATCGGAATTAAATATAAAACGCACAATGCCGACTAATGTACAAGAAAACTGACTCTTCTTACTGTCTATGCTTTGAACCATTCCTGTGACACTAGTTATAGATTCCGATGCTTCACTTCAGGTTTACTGTTTCCCTCTGACCTTCTTATTGACGATGAAACACAGAAATTGCGTCGGAATTAAATGCAAAAGGCACAATGCCGACTTAAGTACAATAAAACTCACTCTTCTTACTGTCTATGTTTTGAACCATTCCTGTGACACTAGTTATAGATTCCGATGCTTCACTTCAGGTTCACTGTATCCCTCTGACCTTCTTATTGACGATGAAACATCGAAATTGCATCGGAATTAAATACAAAGGGCACAATGCCGACTTAAGTACAAGAAAACTGACTCTTCTTACTGTCAATGCTTTGAACCATTCCTGTGACACTAGTTATAGATTCCGATGCTTCACTTCAGGTTTACTGTATCCCTCCGACCTTCTTATTGACGATGAAACACAGAAATTGCGTCAAAATTAAATACAAAAGGCACAATGCCGACTTAAGTACAAGAAAACTGACTCTTCTTACTGTCTATCCTTTGAACCATTCCTGTGACACTAGCTATAGATTCCGATGCTTCACTTCAATTTCACTGTATCCCTCTGACATTCTTATTGACGATGAAACACCGAAATTGCATCGGAATTAAATACAAAACGCACAATGCCGACTTAAGTACAATAAAACTCACTCTTCTTACTGTCTATGTTTTGAACCATTCCTGTGACACTAGTTATAGATTCCGATGCTTTACTTCAGGTTTACTGTATCCCTCTGACCTTCTTACTGACGATGAAACACAGAAATACCTTCGGTATTAAATACAAAAGGCACAATGCCGACTTAAGTAAAAGATAACTGACACTTCTTACTGTCTGTGATTTGAACCATTTCTGTGACACTAGTTATAGATTCCGATGCTTCACTTCAGGTTTACTGTGTCCGTCTGAACTTCTTATTGACGATGAAACACAAAAATTGCATCAGAATTAAATATAAAACGCACAATGCCGACTTAAGTACAAGAAAACTGACTCTTCTTACTGTCTATGTTTTGAACTATTCCTGTGACACTAGTTATAGATTCCGATGCTTCACTTCAGGTTTACTGTATCCCTCTGACCTTCTTATTGACGATGAAACACAGAAATTGCGTCGGAATTAAATGACAAAAGGCACAATGCCGACTTAAGTACAAGATAACTGACTCTTCTTACTGTCAATGCTTTGAACCATTCCTGTGACACTAGTTATAGATTCCGATGCTTCACTTCAGTTTACTGTATGCCTCTGACCTTCTTATTGACGATGAAACACAGTAATTGCATCGGAATTAAATACAAACGTCACAATGCCGACTTAAGTACAAGAAAACTGACTCTTCTTACTGTCTATGTTTTGTACCATTCCTGTGACACTAGTTATAGATTCTGATGCTTCACTTCAGGTTTACTGTATCCCTCTGACCTCCTTATTGACGATGAAACACAGAAATTGCATCGGAATTACATACAAAACGCACAATGCCGACCTAAGTACAAGAAAACTGACTCTTCTTACTGTCTATGTTTTGAACCATTCATGTGACACTTGTTATAGATTCCGATGCTTTACTTAAGGTTTACTGTATCCCTCTGACCTTCTTACTGACGATGAAACACAGAAATTGCTTCGGAATTAAATACAAAAGGCACAATGCCGACTTCAGTACAAGATAACGGACACTTCTCAATGTCTATGATTTGAACCATTCCTGTGACACCAGTTATAGATTCCGATGCTTCACTTCAGGTTTACTGTATCCCTCTGACCTTCTTATTGACGATGAAATACAAAAATTGCATCGGAATTAAATATAAAACGCACAATGCCGACTAATGTACAAGAAAACTGACTCTTCTTACTGTCTATGCTTTGAACCATTCTGTGACACTAGTTATAGATTCCGATGCTTCACTTCAGGTTTACTGTTTCCCTCTGACCTTCTTATTGACGATGAAACACAGAAATTGCGTCGGAATTAAATGCAAAAGGCACAATGTCGACTTAAGTACAAGAAAACTGACTCTTCTTACTGTCTATGTTTTGAACCATTCCTGTGACACTAGTTATGGATTCCGATGATTCACTTCAGGTTTACTGTATCCCTCTGACCTTCTTATTGACGATGAAACACAGATATTGCATCGGAATTAAACACAAAACGCACAATGCCGACTTAAGTACAAGAAAATTGACTCTTCTTACTCTCTATGCTTTGAATCATTCCTGTGACACTAGTTATAGTTTCCGATGCTTCACTTCAGGTTTACTGTATCCTTCTGAAGTTCTTATTGACGATGGAACACAGAAATTGCATCGGAATTAAATACAATAGGCACAATGCCGACTTAAGTACAAGATAACTGACACTTCTTACTGTCTGTGATTTGAACCATTTCTGTGACACTAGTTATAGATTCCGATGCTTCACTTCAGGTTCACTGTATCCCTCTGACCTTCTTATTGACGATGAAACATCGAAATTGCATCGGAATTAAATACAAAGGGCACAATGCCGACTTAAGTACAAGAAAACTGACTCTTCTTACTGTCAATGCTTTGAACCATTCCTGTGGACACTAGTTATAGATTCCGATGCTTCACTTCAGGTTTACTGTATCCCTCCGACCTTCTTATTGACGATGAAACACAGAAATTGCGTCGGAATTAAATACAAAAGGCACAATGCCGACTTAAGTACAAGAAAACTGACTCTTCTTACTGTCTATCCTTTGAACCATTCCTGTGACACTAGCTATAGATTCCGATGCTTCACTTCAATTTCACTGTATCCCTCTGACATTCTTATTGACGATGAAACACCGAAATTGCATCGGAATTAAATACAAAACGCACAATGCCGACTTAAGTACAATAAAACTCACTCTTCTTACTGTCTATGTTTTGAACCATTCCTGTGACACTAGTTATAGATTCCGATGCTTTACTTCAGGTTTACTGTATCCCTCTGACCTTCTTACTGACGATGAAACACAGAAATACCTTCGGTATTAAATACAAAAGGCACAATGCCGACTTAAGTAAAAGATAACTGACACTTCTTACTGTCTGTGATTTGAACCATTTCTGTGACACTAGTTATAGATTCCGATGCTTCACTTCAGGTTTACTGTGTCCGTCTGAACTTCTTATTGACGATGAAACACAAAAATTGCATCAGAATTAAATATAAAACGCACAATGCCGACTTAAGTACAAGAAAACTGACTCTTCTTACTGTCTATGTTTTGAACTATTCCTGTGACACTAGTTATAGATTCCGATGCTTCACTTCAGGTTTACTGTATCCCTCTGACCTTCTTATTGACGATGAAACACAGAAATTGCGTCGGAATTAAATACAAAAGGCACAATGCCGACTTAAGTACAAGATAACTGACTCTTCTTACTGTCAATGCTTTGAACCATTCCTGTGACACTAGTTATAGATTCCGATGCTTCACTTC